>NC_053406.1:24453183-24625683 GCF_016859285.1 Xiphias gladius | reverse complement strand
ACCCCTGACCCCGACAGTGTTAGTGTCAAAGATAAATCCACTGAAGTACACAAGACATTAATAATTCAACTAGAGCTGCATTGTTTTTTTTTCTTTTGAAGTGTTAGTGTCTAATAGTTTCTTCCTGACTGAGCCTCTTGAACCAAAGGACGAACCCGATGAAGGCCTTCAAAGCGTTCAGCCTTCGTGTTTCACAAATCATTTGCCAGTTTCTGAAGAGAAGAAAAAATAAACCCACAGTGTATAGTTGTGTTATAGAAGCAACAGCTGTGTGGCTCTGTAATGCTGCCTTGTGGTTATTATGAGCTGACACCACAAGCTTGACAGGAATTCCGTCTGTCAACTTAATTTGCTTGAGGTCTTTGTGTATGCCGCCGTCTGGGCTCTTTTGTACTTGTAACTATTATTTCACAGTTAAGTAAACTCCGCAGGAACGGCGGTGGTAAAGCAGAGCTCCTGTCCACTGTGCGGGCATTTGGTTGATGCTCTTCTCGGAGACAAACGAACTGAGCAGGGACGAGTGTCCTGTCTCTTGACGTTCATTGGCATTGTATCGTGTTATTGCTTAAAAACATTTTTTTTTTTTTTTGTGGTCTAAATTTATGAATTATTATTAAAAACCAACACAATTAGGTATTAAAGTTTGTGGGGAAAAAAAATTGTGTGATATAATGAATACCAGTGGAATCTACTATTCAGGAAAAAAAGCTTCCCTCAATGTACTGATATTGATTTCATATCAGTAACCAAAAAAAAAATTCTTCTGGCATTGATTTCAACCATATTGTGTTGCTCTAGATGGAAACACTGACTTTTAGAGTAATGGAACCTATTATCTTCCAGGTGAATACTGGTGGCAATAATTGAGAGATTCTCAAGACTTTTCCTGAATACCTTTTTAGGTGCAAAAGGTGGTAGGGTTTAGGATTCATGTGCATGGAAACAGCATGGGTTAAACGAAAAAGATTTGATTTAGTATTTTTTCTAATATACTGCATGCTTCTCGCTCTCGCTCTCTCTCGCTTTAGCTTTGGAAACCATTTCAGGAACTCAGCTGTTTTAGGACAGTTTCGGGGTCTTCTCCCACTGAGTCTGAGATTTTGAAGGGGATGTCTCCACAGTGTGACTCTGCGTTGGCTTCTCCAAGGAAGACACGCAGCCTTTGGCCAGCTGTCCCCCTGCGGGCCCTGGGTGGCTTGTTGCTCTGCCTCCTCACCCCACACTGATAGGCTCTACTTTCCACAGATATAAATAGATGACGATGCTAACAGATGCACCAGCCCCTGTCTATCTATCGGTGCTCACACACACACACACACACACGTGCGCACATACACTGTTACCCACTTATTCCTAAGCCCAGAACATTCTGGAAGTAATATAAAAGAGATTAGGCGAGACAATGCAGTGCATTCTGAAAAGATCGAGATACGATCACGTAATGTAGGTTAACAACCCGAGATTTGCGCACTCACAAGAGATTAAAGAAATCAATTACCGAGTTTAAAGAGAGCAACTAATAAGCGGGTCACGGCACATTCGGGGCGCTGCAAAAATACTCAACTATATACAGAAGCGGGCCTGGTCTCTGACAACTCAACCTCAGATTTGACTTAAATATCCAACACCAGAAAAGCAAAAGTGATAAAAGTGAAGAAACCGGGAGACCAGAGGACACTGAAGGAGCAATAAAGTTGATGTTGGTAGAACATCAGTCAGATGTAGGTCAAGAATTGAATCATGTAGAGTATTAATTAGCTGCTTCTCCTAAGTAAAAAATAACCTAATTTCCCTTCTCAGTGTTTCTAATAACAACTCGCCATCTCCATCACCTTGTCCAGCCCCAAACCTCCCAAACTCCTCTCCAGCAGCCGGCGCAGGTCGGCCCTCACGAAAAGGAAAGTAAGCAGGACTCACCGTTCGCAGGAACTGAATCTCCTCCTCTCCCTCTCCCCCTTCTGCCATCCTTCACCGAGGGTTATTCGCAGCTCCTCGGGAGAAAAGAGAAAATCCTCCTGTTTTCTCTCTTCAGGATTTGGATTTTTTTATCTCCTTTGCTACGTCCCTGCGTCGCTCACCGGCCTCTCTTGCCTCTGTTCCCTTCTCTCTCTCTCTCTCTCTCTCTCTCTCTCAGTATCTCTCACTCTCAGCGCTAGTGTGTGTGGGTGTGCTGGAGGACAGCGTGAGTTCTGTGACGGGAGGCGAGTTTCTCCCCGGCTCCTCTCTCCCCTTGCCTTGCATCCCCCAACCGCAGATGAGGGAGGGAGGGAGGGATAGTGGGTGGGTGAGGGAGGGGCAGGCACCTTGTTACACATTTACATCGCTCCCATCCCACCGTGCCACCATGTTTGTAGAAGTGGGCCACTCCTTCACACAGGCTGCCCCCAATCCAACACACTCACACACACACACACACACACACACACACACACACACACACACACACACACATCTCCCTCCCCTCCTTCCACATGTCTGAGGCTATAAAAGGCAAGGGGGGTGAGGACTTGCCTGTGGGGAGTGTGCAATAAGAACAAATGCACACACACTTACACAAACACACAACTTAACTCATCAAACTGCACTGTTAAAAAAAAAAAAACCCTTCTGAATCAGGGTGTGGGCGCATTAACGCTGCATCTGCTGCTCCGCACTCAAGGGATGCACCATAACACAGCATCTGAACAAGAACAACAAGTACTAAGTTTTACAAAGGGGCTGATTATTCATTTTGTTGTTGATAAATCTATTGATTAAAATAAACTTGATTTGAAGTAAAATTCAAATTGGTAAATTCATGGAAACACTGGACGTCACCTTTTTTTTTCCAGCGCAGCCCCACCTCAAACTTACTTTAAAACGGTGACCTAAAACATTAATATCGGCATCTCTAACTCAAGTCAAGTAACAATGTGGTCATGACTCCATCACTTTTAGTAGGCAGCTGATTAAGAAAATAAATACCTAATATCTCATGTTTTCAGAGTCCTCTGTTATGTCCTCAGACGTCTCGTGATGTCTGAACAACAGTTTAATAACCCAGGGGGAATAATTTTACAAAACACGTTGCAGAGAAAAGCTGCAAAACTAGCAGCAGGAACCAGTGAATGTTTGAATGGCATGTTGCTCGATATAGGACTTCAAAGGGAGACTGAAATTATTATAATTGTTGTTGATTCATTTCCTGTTGGTTATGAGCAATTACATGAATAAGAATTTCAGCTTAGTTTACAATTACAGTTTCAATGACCTAAAACCAGGAAGTTGTAAATCTTGCAAATGTAATTCATGCTCTTCCCTAAGTGATCGGGAAATCTTAACTGGAGAACTGACTTTATCCTGGAGTAATTTAAAATCTGTGTGATCAGAGCAAAGCTCAGTCGACATCTTTGGCGGAGAAGCTTTGCACTGACATTATGTCAGGCTTTTCATTAGCTCTGTGCAGTTTCACACTTTATGCTACAGTGTTAGCAAAGGTCTTAGTTAAAAAGGGACGAACCTGTCATGTCCCTTATGACTGGACATGAATCCAAAAAGGTCATTAAGTTGAGACACTTTGCCTGAAGAAATTATCCTAGTGTTCTTTTTGTTCTTTTTATTTTATTATGTTTTATTTTTGACAATGTTAGAAATGAGATTCTTTCTCCCCCCCCTTCCTTTTTTTTTTTTTTAAAGAGGGGCATGAAAAGTGACTTATGAACGGAAAATTCAATTTCTCCCAATAACTGATCAGTGTGTTATCATTCATCAGGCAAAAATGCAAAAAAAAAACAACAGCTGGTTTCAGCTTCTCAAATGTAAGGATTTGCAGGTTTCTCTCTGTTTTACATCATTTTAAATTGAATATCTTTTTCTGTTTTGTGGACATTGGAAATTTGACGACGCCGGCTCGGGCATGGGAAATTGAGATGGGTATTTGTTAGTGTTTTCTCTTATTTACAATTAGTTGAATAATAACAATAATAGTTATTATTAATAATAATAATTCTGCACCCTTAGTTAGAAACATCCAATTTAGTCTAACTGGATATTAAAAGGTATCCATCCAGCTTCCCTGTCAGTCCTTACAGCCTGAATAAAATCCCCTTCTTCTTTCAGCTCTGAAAACATATATTACACCCTGACACAAAATGGCCAATCGATTATGAAAAAGCAATGTACCAGAGGAGAATTTTTTTTTTTTTTGCAGACCACTGACGCGCCTAACGGCGGACCTGGGGGGCTGCCTTCCGACGGCACCGCCGGCTCCGTCTGGCTCAGCCTGCCGCCTCTGTGAGGCAAAGGAGCGGATCCGGGGGGGTGCACACCCCTCGCGGTCGCATCGGCCGCAGCCGGGGATGCAGCGGAGGAAAAGCGCGGCGCACTCCCACCCAGAAACGGTGACCCGCCCTCGGACGGACGGGCGCGTACGCACATCCCTTACCTCCCCGGTCTCCATCTGGCATCCCGCCGCATGCTCTCCCTCTCGCCCGTCTCCCACTGCCACGGCGGCTCGAGCCGTTCTGGGACGCCGCTCGCCGGGATGCTGCTCCGTTCGGCGGGCGGAGGAGGAGGCGACACGCCGCTGAAGCAGAACTAACGTGAATTCTGGGAGAGCGAGTCCTGATTCAGAAGTGTCCTGTGCCTGCCTGTTTCTTTTTCTTTTTTCTTTTTTTTTTTTTGCCAACTCATGAATCCGCCTCGGTTTGCGTGCAGTTGCGGCGCCGCGCCTGAGGATGGCGACATTGCAGGGAGAATGGACCTAAATCACTACAACGTCCTCCGACCCTGACTCCAAAACTAGCAGGTGCTAGCCGCGGCTTTAAATCAGTAACGGTCAAACGGAGGTACGCCTCGGCCCACGTCCTCTACACCTCACAATTCCGGTTCCTCCAAAGCGAATGAGATCAAAAACATATGACACGAAAGCCCCCAAACACCGTAACGTAACGCTAACGTTACGCCAGTTACATTACTTTGCTAGCGGTGACAGAAACTGACGAACTTATCACAGGTCACAAAAACGGGCCGGACCCGGTACAAATGTCCGAAGTGCGCCCTCCTCTCCCGCGCAGGTTTCAGTCGAAGAGGAAACCTACGAGCCCCGAGAGTTGCCGTTACTCTTTTTACTTTTCGTTACCTCGAAGGCGCGTCAGTGCCAGCAATTCAAAGGACTTCCGTTTTTACAAGAAATTAAAAAATAATAATAATAATAAATAAAAGCCTTAAAACGAAAGCATAACCCACACACGGTGGTCTGCCAGTGCAACAGCCAAAATTTCATTTCGTTGTTGGATCATAATAAAAAAAATGAAGTTCAGTAGCTTTTGTGATTTTTCAGCCTGTGTCAAATGTCTTTATTTTCACCAGCTGAGTTGATTGCAGCTCTTCCCGTTTCAAAGAAGGATTGCTTAAGTTTACAGTAAGATTACCACATGGCTTGTTTTCTTCTTTGACATCTCCATACACCCTGGTTAGGTCCTTCAGTGATCTCTTTTTCGAACGCAATTTTAGGTGTTTTTGGACTTAGCATGCAAAGGACCGCCGGCGACCTGCCCTGTGCGTCTCTCCCTGCCTTTGAATGCCATATCACCCACTCCCTCTGCCAGCCAGTCAGCTTCCTCCAGCAAAGAAGCCACCTCTGCAGACTCGGGGACATTAATGTCCCCTGTTTGATCGCCTCTTCCTCTTGGTGCGTTAAAACAAGGATGCCTTTGAGTCTCCCTGTCCAGCTGCACGGCCACATTCACAAGCACAAACACTGCCTCCCTGTTTAATCACTCGCTGCCCTGAGAAATGACGGAGGGGGTTAAAAAAAGAAAGAAGAAAAAGGAAGAAATCAGAATGATAAACGTGATTTGGGGAGCCTGGAGAACCTGGACGAACAAATCTAGCGGGGAGATGCGTGTCATGATTCAACAATGTTATCAGACACCTAATTATTTCTTTTCAGGAACTGATTCTTTTGCCGAGTTCAGGCTATGCCCCAGAAGACTGTATCAAAAACCGACATTTAGGTGTGGCGCATTTTGGTCTATGTTGATACTCTGAAAAAGAACCACAGATGTCGCTTCCTGGAGTACACTGATGCTGCTCAGATGATTGCTCATCACTATCTCTCCCCAACTCTCCTCCTCCTCCTTCCTCTATTGGTACTGCGTCTGTGTTCACTATTCTCTCTCTCTCTCTCTCTCTCTCTCTCTCTCTCGCTCTGCCTCGCTCTCCTCTCCCCTCCCCCTTGTGCACACGCACACACAGAGACACACACACACAGAAACTGATGTGAGTTCCCCTATCTGTCAGAGCCAGTTCCTCCATTTAAGATGCTGACTTGTTTATGTTGAAGGGACAAGTGAATGACTTTTGTTAGCTGTTGCACTCTACTTAGAAGCTGGTTTGAGGCTTTTTTTTTTTTTTTTTCTCAACAGGTCTTCTTTTTATCCAGAGGAAGCATGAAGTCTGCGTTGCCGCTGATTTGTGCTTAATAGATATCTGATAGCTATCTTCAGATAACCGAGACAGGGAGGTTCACTGACACACTGAGTGTTTTGACAAGCAGGGTTTAGGCGTGGAGTTTAGTCTAGTCGATGACTGGTAGGTGGCCGGCCGTCACCCACAGCAGCTCTCCGTCCTGCGCCCGCTCTTGCCGTCCTGGGCACATAAACACATAGAGGACACAGAGGAGGAGGAGGAGGAGGAGGAGGAGGAGGAGCAGGGTCAACCATGGAGCTGTAGGGACACGCTCAGATGCCCGTGCGGATCACCAGTGGAGGAGGAGTGCCGCCGAGGAGAAGAGCTCTGCAATGAACAAGACCAAGAGGTAATTAAAAAGAAAAGAGGAGTTTGCATCAAAACTGAGAGTCTGGCGCACTCAGAGCCACTTGCAGCTCAGTTTCCTAGCAAGTGTAAGTCTAAGTATGTGTCAGCAGCAAGTGTTTTGTGTGCAGCAGAGATGTGTGAACCTTGAGGTTATATCTGAGATGCGGTGTGGTTTGTGCAAAGGCTCTCGACAAGTTAAAGAGAAATGAGGGCATTTACTTTTATTTTCCGCTTGGTGTGTGTGTGTGTGTGTGTGTGTGTGTGTTTTTTTTTCTGACATTTATTTGAATATACACTGTGCAGTGGAGAGAAAGAGAGGCTTTGTGTTAAAAGAAAGGTTTCAGACACATATCACACGTAAACACTCAGACACAGCCACAGTTAATGCATTTGACCTGCATATCAGTGAAGACTATCAACTTCTCAAATTATTTGTGTGTACTGCACACAAGCGAGCCCTGACATTCAACAGTTGTGCGTGCCTGCTCACCTTTCCATGGAAATGTGTTCTGCTTTTCTGTCCTGTCCAGCTAATCCCATTTGCATGTCAGGTCAGAGATGTTGTTTTGCATTTGATCTTAGATACTGCTGAGAAACAACAAATTTTTTAAGTTGTGCTTTCAGTGGTACTTTTTTTTTTTTTTTAATGCTGTAGTTGTGACTGCAGCTCTTATCAGATTGCCTGGAATGAAAGGATTTTGTGTTGAATGTTGAGGTAGTCGGATGTGTTTCTTGTGTGATATAGCTACCTGACACTAAGGTGGACTGATGGTGTGGTCACATTACTGTGGTTCCACTTCGGAGGCAAGGTCATCTCAAATCAGTAGTTAGAATTAACACGTGATGCTAAGATAAGGTTTTGTTAAGATGCACAATGATTGAGAAACTGTGAGGAAAAAAGAAAATACAAGGAAATAACAAATACATTCTATTTGAATGAGACTTAAAAAAATATATAAATAAAAATGTATCTATGTATCTTCAGCCAATAAAGAGAAAAGAGACATCAACATGAAATGTAAATCTTAATGAATAAAACAAGGGGAAAAAAGTTGAAGCAGAATAACCGATGTAGTGTGTGTGTGTGTGTGTGTGTGTGTGTGCATGTCTTTTTCTATGGTTGTGTGGACAAATTTTGGTTTCCAAAGTAGAGAACAAAAGAGGGAGACGACAAAGGTGTGTCTAATTGCACAGGTAAGATTTCATAGTCTAAGAGGATTCATGGCTGCAGTCCCAAAGGCTTGATACTTCTTTATACCCACAGAGCCGGTGAAGAGGTTTATTAATACTTGCCATACATTTTCTGGTGCTAACCAGAGTGGTTAGTACAGTGGCTTTTTGGAACAAATGATTGAATTGCTCACTGCCGTGGATGCAACCCCGTGAAACGGAGGGAACAAGAACGCAGGTTGTGAGAGGGGAGAGCAAGAGAAAAAGAGCAGCTCACAAACAAGGCCTTCAAAGGGCCCTGGCTTCAATTAATCAATTAAGGAAAGAAAGAGAGGAATTTGCATATCCCCCTGCCAGCGTGAGAGCGAGAGAGGGGAAAAGGGGAGGGTGGAACTGGATCTGTGGCCAGGAGTCCTGACACGGATGGGAAGGGGAGTGAGTGGGGTATTTCCAAAGAAAAAAAGGAGAAGCTGTTTCCTGAATGGCGTGAATAGAGCGAGAATGACGGAAGAGGGAAAAACTGGGTGAAGGAGGTGTCGGGGGGGAGGGGGGTTCGGGAGATCTTCCTAAAAACAAAATCAGTGATATGATGGACTCAGACCCGCGTTCATTAAGGTTTAAAAAAAAAAAAAAAGAGAGACTTTTTTTCCTCACTGTCATGCACATAAGGATTTCCTGTTTTACCATCAAGTTTCAGCAGCCATGTGTTTCCATGGATGCACTGTTAAATAAAGAAGGATACTTATTATATTACCCAATTGGTGTGTCCGACTCCTAGGAAAAGGTGAATGCGGATGCCAAAACAGTAACTCCACTTGAGCTCAGATTTGCGTGGGAGTCCACCACATGATGACTCTATTTACCAACAGCGCTCGGTCTGTTCAGCTGGCCACGCTCGTTACACAGAAAAGAGATGACTGACTGCTGTGCCGTGTGTTACCTGCTCAGCAGTCGGCGGGAAATTCCCCGACAAGCGTCATGACATCAATAACATTTCCCCATCAGCCCTTCTGTTTGTAGTAGCGATCGTGTCTCCTCATGAGTGTGACTGCCTTGACAGACAGAACTGGAATTCACTCTGAGTCAAAGAGAGAGATGACAGCCTGTAAAGGGCACTGTGATAAGAAACCCCTTGATCAGAAGTCAGAAAACAAATGGCCAAATGTATAAACAATTACATTTTTAATTACATTAATTTACACATTCTGAAATACAGAAATCCAAAAGTTACGCATGGGGATATTCGTGTATATTTTACAGGATAGAATAAAGAATGAAAATAGGAAAAGTCATTCATCAAGCAAAAATGCAAAGCACACACTTGTTCCATCTTCTCAAATGAGAGTGTTTGCAGTTTTTTCACTGCTGTTAAACTATAATACTTTTGGTTTTTGGACTGCTGGTCACATAAAACAAACAAGAGGACTTTGCCTTTAGCTCTGGCAACACGATAGGCATTTTCACGTTTTATTGATATTTTTAATGAAAAGAAGGAATAAATAGACTAGTCAATAATTAAAATAATCATTAGTCAAATATGGCCCAGAGCCCTAATGAATAAGGCATCAGCCTCCGAAGCTGTGAATTGTGGGTTCAAGTCCCACCTGGGTTCTGTATGTCAAATGATGTATAGCTTACACTAAATTCCCTCTTGAAGTTCAAAAAAGTGCTAATTTTAAATGATTAGTAATCTGCTAAATGTTGTCAGATGAAAAACTTTCTCACAGGCTTAGGAGGACCACCTTGTTTTAAGCTTCAAAAAAAAAAAAAAAAAAAAGCCTTTCTGACATTGTTTAATGGTCTCTCTGAGATGGTTTTACTGAGCATAAGGGGTAGGCTAATATTCTCAACTAATAGGGAAGTTAGGTTGAGTCATTATTATCTATATAGCACAAAATCACAAATTACACAAGTCCAGCTAAGGGCTTTACTGTCTGTACAGGAAGCAACTGAGACGACGGTCTAAAGGCAGAGAGATGAATATAATCCTTCAGTGTATCTTGATGCAAGGACATCGCAGAACATGGGATGAGATGCAACGGCTTCGCTGGAATATATTGCAGAAGTGTAATAGGTGGCTGAGGTATAGATAAAATGAGCTCAGGCACCTTGATTGTGTCCTTGTTTGGTTTCTCTCGCTAATGTTTCCCTGTGTTGCGGGGCTTACCCATCCTTAATGTAAAACAGTTCACGGCGGTACATCCTGTGCTGTTTATTGTTAGTGTTTTGAGTTCAGTAGCCGGCCGGTGTAATGAGGCGAAGAGGAGGGGAGGTGGGGCTTTGTTGCCCAGCAGGTTTCCAAACCAGTCGCCTGGAGCCGGACTACCAGGACCCAGAGAAACGGGGTCGTCACCGACATCCCCCCCCCCCCCCCCATCAGGGTTTTCTGAACCTGGGAAGGGCTGAGGGGGAAATGTGTGGCGCGATAACTGTGACGGCTGGATGGAACAGCACGTACAGGCAGGAGAGCAGGTTGTGGTATAAATAGATTAGCGAATGTCACCCTGTATGCCTGTATGAAATGGTGCATCCATGAGTGTCCATTCATGTGTTTTACATAAAGCAAACCTAACATTTTTATGTGACTGGAATGTGGATGCATGTGTAGGTTGACTTATGCATTGTGTGTGTGTGTGTGTGTCTGTCTGTCTGTTTTGAGAGTGTGAGTGGGCTGGGGAAATGAGCTGCACAAACAAACAGAGGTTAAGAGAAGGGGATGTAAGTCTGGTCATTCAGGGAACTTGTCGCCAGTTCTCTGAACTCACATTATTTCCTGGTAATGTCATCACATTTGCTGCAGTGTAGGGACTGACACAGTCCAACCGTGTTACATGCTACACAATTTTTGTACAGATAGACGAGGGCGAAATCTGAAACACCCAAGCGCAAAATCTGAAGTGTTACCTGCTTTTTATAGAGACAGACGCACACAATGAACAGGTTTCATTTAAAGTCTGGTTTCATTTCAAATTTGGCAGGAGGTCTGTGGATCAAGCTGTTTCCTTGACGCTTTTGCAAAACTAAAACAAAGGTACCAGTTTATATGTACAAAGTATTAGAAGAGTCAGTTACGGGTTATTGTGTAATACAGTCAGGCATTGCTAAACTGAGCCCCTGATCTGAAGAGGAAGCATTAATCGCATAATGAAACAAAGGAGTCTCATTTGTCTTTTTAAGGGCATTTGAAAAGACCTTAAAGCGTAACATTATGTTCACACTCCAGAAAATAAGTGTTGCTCATTGACCTTCTCTGGTTGAAAGGTCTTTTGCACTTCCAACCCCGCTCTGCTTTCACTGTAGGGTGTGGCCAAAGGTGTGGTCTACGTATATATACATGCTATGTCTCACCGAAAGCAACGTCCGCCAACACTTCTTAAGTCAAGGTTCCTCCTGCTCGCAGACTACCGCTGGAAGCCAAAGGAACCGCAATCAGCACCGGCCTCGTCCCGCATCCGTGGTCCCCGACCTTTTGGACATCAGGGTGATCCCTAAAACCAAGTGATCTTATAACCCCTTCTCGCAGGCCGCATAGTGTGTGTCTGTGAGCTGTGAGGAGTTAAACCGAGGAGAGATCTTTCCCTCTCAGATAGATTGTTTGTAGATAACTACGTATATAAAATTATTCAGTATTTCACAAGAACCAAAGATAGTAAAATAAGCTATTTTGTGTTGCAGAATTTTTTTCTTTTTTTTTTCTTACTCCTTCCTTTTGCAAAGCTCAGTGTCCCTGGCAACAGTGACACAGGGTGACAACACTGTATATGAGCAGCATTCATACATTTATTATTTATTTTATTCTGGACTGTGAATGTTGTTCGTTAAGATCAAAAAAGCCAGAAACACGTCGTCCAGCGTTGAGCGTACACGGTGTCATTCTTCTGCTTTGCGTGGCAGACCGCTGTCTCCTGTATCCTCCGTACTGTACACAACCTGGGCAGTAAATAACCCCACCGGCTACCGTGTATGCCTCCATTTTCAGAGGAAGCGCTGAAAAATCACAGTGACTTGCAAACTGGTGCCGCTGTACGTGCTACCTCATCCAAATGTGATGTAATAATGTGCCTTTTCAGCCCGACTGTCAGATTTTCTGGGTATACTGCCGCTACTGTGTAAAGGCACGCATCAGTAGTACAAAGGCAGTGGCCCGGTGCTGGCAACTTACACCAGAAGTGATGTAGCTCTCAAAATGATCAGCTGCATTCGAAAGCCACTTCATAAACGGAGCTGTGTCGAAACTCGTGCATGGAGTTACAGTGGTGATTATAATTGTGTTTACCGCGTTGACTAAGAGCATATTAGTCCTCTCTCCATATTTTTAAAGAGGATGAGGTGTTAGCACTTGTGACCAAAGCCAGAAACAAATGTGCATCAAAACACCTCAATAAAAGCTTCTGAAAGTATGGAGCACGTAGAAAGACAGTGCACCTCCCTGCAACAGGGCCAGTTCTTTCTTCTCCTGATCCAGGGGGGGTCTACACCATCACAACCCGCAGAACCTTGTGCCTCTTACAGCCGGACAACATTTTCTCAAATAGAGAAACACAGAGAGCTGTTAAGCTGTTCGCAGTTGCTCTGCCTGTGCACGATGGTTCAGACAGCTGCAGCGCTGTAGCACAGCTTATCAGATGTGGGGAGCTGCATTTCCTCAGATGCTGACCCGCACTGCCTCACCACACTGTGCTCTACTTATTTCTAGGCTACTTATACTCCCCCTCTGTGTCTGCCTGTCTCTCTCGCTGTCAGGAAACCCAGTGAGAGCCCTGGTGTGCTGAATACAAGGAAGTTGGTCCAGCGGAGGAGGAATACATGCCCCAGTCCTCAGGACATCAGCCGGGCCCTGCAGAGCCCCAGCCATGCTCCCAGCGCCAGCGCCGCCAGCCTGGATGAGCTCATACAGCGCTGCCTAAACTGCTTTGGTCAGTCTCTGTCTCTATGTGTTTGCACGCGTCACCGAAGTCTGCCATGTGTCCTTACTCTTTATCACAACCAGGTTATATAAAATGAGGGACGAGGGAGAGTGAGAGGAGAATCCAGGGTGAGAGAGAGAGACCGGCAGGGAGGGAGGGAGCAGCCGGGGGAAACAAAGGGCAGTCTCATACAATCAAGCTTTGTTCTGTTGGGCTGCAGAGGCCAACTAGCTATTCCCATGCACTGTTAAACTATATAGGTCTCTCTCCTCGCTCCCTCTCTTTCAGTGGCCTCACACTCTGCAACGGTCAGTTCGCCCAAATCACAAAAAAACATGCCTAGATATCCCCATTGGTATGTAGCATACAGATAGTTATCAAGGCTCTGGGCGATTCACTGTTGAGAGTCCGGCTGCCACCGCAGTGACGGTGATTAGAATTTCTTGTTTGGCTAGAGGGCAGAAAAGTAACATCTGAAAAACTCAACCACAACGTGTCTGCACAGAAATAAACTCCTGTGTTGTCTGAGCTGCATGTCTTCGGGCTGTGACAGAAAAACAAAGCACCTTGAGTGAACAAATTAGAAAATCTAAACCTACTCAAGTCCAAACTAACTGACTGACTCAAATAAACTGAACTGAACTGGCTGAACACTGAGCCGCGGTGGAGCCCACGTTGTTTGGTTGCTGTTGTTTTTAACCACAATAATCCTCATTGTGTGAAATGTGCTGCTGTGTTTTGGTTGCAGATTCAGAGGGGAAGCTTTCCAGCCCCAGAGGGTCCCAGCTGGTCCACATGACGCTGATGATGCACAGCTGGGTCGTGCCATCCCAGACGTTCACCCAGAAACTTCTCACCCTATATCCTCCGCTGTCGCTCAGTGCAGTACTCCGGTCCCACCGGTGCACTGCTCCCAATCACATGTCTACGGTCATTAATCAGATCAGGAAACAGACAGGGCTTTGTTTTGCACTCTTTGTTGGCAAAGCAGATTTGAAGTATGTATCCCGGCTGGGGTGTAGCGCAGTGGTGTGCCATATCTGCATAGTGTCTTGAGATCCTTGACTCTTTCTCTCACTTATAAGGATTGTCCCACGGACAAGAGAGGGCTGAGGCGGACACAGATCTGCCACCTTGTCAGGTGAGTAAGGACACCTGGCACACGAGCCTGTTGTTTGACAGTGTGCGCGACAGAACTGGTTATCCCGCTCTATTTGCGGGTAGTAAACATATTTCTGTCCTGCTTGGTGGCAAGGCAGTGGATCAGCCAGTTCCCGGCAGTGTTCGAGGCAGACCCCCTCCTGGAGCAGACCATGGGGGACCTGTGGGCGCTGGTTCGGTCAGATGGAGAGGAGACGCACTCGCAGCTCATCGACACCTCCTGCTTGTGAGCCATCTTTCGATCTGATTCACCGTCATGCCCTGGAGGAATTGTAGTTAACAAGTTTCTCTATAAATAGAAAAACCGCGTGCTCTATTTTTGTCCTGTTGTTTGGCTATCTTTTCCTAGAAACCCCCACGTGAACATATCCCAGGCACCCTCACCCTCTGTGAAGAAGAGGAAGGTGTCTTTGATCTTTGACCACATGGAGCCAGATGAGATGGCTGAGCATCTCAGCTACCTGGAATTCAAGAACTTCTGTAACGTTTCAGTAAGTTCAGCGACCGACCTCTCACCGTTTGCTGCGGCCGCAAGATGTTGCCATGATTTGCAGATATGTATACTAGGCCAAAGTGCCATCCATGAAGATTTCATAACATGCTTAACTGTCTACATGCCGATTAAAATGCCAAATGTCATATGGCTATAACTGATCCCCTGATAAAGAAAGAAAAATTAGGAAAACATGATTTTACGTGATAGTTAAGCACAAGCTTTTAAGGTAATCATGTTCTCTCCGCGCTCAAGTAAATTAAGAATGCACTGGCACCTTTGTATAACCCTGGGTTTGATGCATGCGGAGACAGTGGTGCGTAAAATGAAATGCCAGACTGTGAGAGTATGGACAGGACTTCACCAGCGTGAGCAATGCTGGTGACAGCATTGACACGAGTCTTTTGAATTTATCTTTGGTATCAGTGATAATCCTTTTCTTAGACGAACTGTTGAGTGGCCATGTGGTAAGAAATTCTTTCGGCCGGTGTCTAACTTCTCCTGCAGCATAACCTACTTTGCATTCTTACTAAGTTCGAGGATTTCATCAACAAGACTCAAAGGATAGTTTGACCACTTACTTGTCCCCCTGAGCCAAAACTCTGTTCCCTGCCTGGCCAGTTCCTGGACTACCGCAGCTACGTGGTGCGAGGCTCGGTGAGGGACAACCCCGCCCTGGAGCGGTCGGTCATGATGTGTAACGGGGTCTCCCAGTGGGTCCAGCTGATGATCCTCAGCAGACACACGGCCCAGCAGAGAGCCCAGGTCTTCACCAAGTTCATCCACGTGGCTCAGGTAAACCGGCTGAGGCTCCGAGGGATATTTGTTGGGCTGCCAAGAGCTGCGCTCGTTTGGGTTCTGTTTTCGGGGGAAACGACGTGGTGCTGTTTCGTACCCTGCAGTCATCCACTCTGCCCTTTTCCTCTGTAGAAACTTCGGGCTCTGCAAAACTTTAACACTCTAATGGCAGTAACTGGAGGCCTCTGTCACAGCTCAATCTCCCGCCTCAAAGACACCTCTAACCTGCTGCCTCCTGACATCACTAAGGTATTTTAAACATTACACATAACCATTAGTCAGCCTGTTGATGACTACCTCACCACGAGCCTGCGAGGACCGAGCTTCTCTTTGTTAAATTAGTCTACTTCCTGGACTTAACCAAGAAAGTTCTGTTACATGTGTTTGTTAACTCTGTCCTCCCTGTCAGGAATTAGTTGAGTTTGGTGAGATGTGGGTAGCATCAGAAGACTGAATTTCTTTCTTAGCCTCAACTATGAAAGTAGCATGCTGGTATGTGTCTTTACAGTATAAGCAAGAGGAATGATGCATTTGGGTGTAACAGCAAGTTGGGAGAATTGTTTGGTAAAGGTGACATTTTCACTTCTTGTTTTCCTGTGGGGGACAACGTGTTCAACTCCCCTCTTGAGGTTTATTTGTCTCATCTTTGTGTTCATTCTTTCTTTTTTTGTTTTGTAGTTGTTCTATTGTTGTTCTGACTTAAAGGGGGGGACAAAACTAAACACCATTCACACCCTAAACGAAATAATTCAACGTATAATGTGATTCAAGGCCGTCACTGGAGAATAACATTTACTGTACATACAGAATGCCATACATGAATGGCAGGTACAGCTATGTCCTAAAACTCATGAGCTTTGTGTAAAAATTGCTCCAATGATCCACATTCACTGTTTATAGGCTTAAATAAGAGAGCAGCCAAGCCTGAAAATGCTGCAGCAAGACCACGTTGCTAATACTTTTTTTTATTTGCCGACGGAATTGTATCTTATATAGAATCTTGTTTGGACCAAATGTCCGTATGTGATCATTTTGATTACAAAAGTCTAAGTAACTAACCACAGAGACACACGACAGGCTCGTTTTTCATTCACCTCCTCATCTTTCTCCTCTCTCAGGCCCTGAGCGAGATGACAGAGCTGCTCTCCTCGCGCAGCAACTACAGCAACTACCGGCGGGTTTACAACGAGTGCAGCGGCTTCAAGGTGCCCATCCTGGGCGTCCACCTGAAGGATCTGATCTCGCTGAATGAGGCCCTGCCAGACTACATCGACGAGGACAAGATCAACCTGAGCAAGCTACAGCACCTGTACAGCAACATCAACGACCTGCTGGCCATCCACGGCTGCACACCACCCTTCGAGGCCAACAAGGACCTTCTGCATCTGCTCACGGTACGAGACAGAAACGAGGAGATGACTATTAAGAATTCACATGAAAAGATTCCACCGAGAACATCTTAAGTTATGTTCTTTTAATGCTTCAGCTCTCTCTAGATTTATACTACACCGAGGATGAGATATATGAACTTTCATACACCAAGGAACCCAAAAACCCCAAGATCCAGGTCAGTATGTGCCTCATACGCCTCTCTGAAGCTAAACTTAACCTAATGCCATCAAGCTCGCACTTGTATTGATCGCTTTTCGCAAGAGGAGGGACATTTGTGTACTTTCTGTGGGTGCAACATCTCCAAAGCTAAAAGCACAAACTATGTGCCGAAATATATCAAAGTCAGCCACATCAAAGTGCTATACGTTAGGGAAGTGTGTTATGTGGTGGGTGTGCTCTTTTTTTTTTCTTTTTCGTTTTCTTGCACGCAGTCCTTCGTGTCTCATCACTGAATCTTGTCGGTCCACAGCCTGTGACTCCAGTTAAACCACCGGTAGTGGCAGAGTGGGGTTCAGGAGTCACCCCCAGGCTCGACCCCGACACCATATCTAAACATGTCAAGCAGATGGTGGATGTGAGTATGTGACTCTGCGACAACCTCCTGTCTTTCACTTCCTTATTACTTGGCAGGCTTAAGCAGAACTAACCAGCTGCTCTCAAGTGCAACTGGATGTCTAATTGCTCTGTTGCCCCCTGCAGTCCATAATGAAGAACTACGACCAGAACCAAGACGGCTACATCTCACTAGAGGACTTTGAGAAAATAGCAGCCAACTTCCCCTTCTCCTTCTGCACTCACGAAACTGACAGGTGAGGAAGCTGCAACACGCACAAAGCCCTCTCACCATGACGTGGCTGCAAAACAGAGAAAAAAAAATGATGGATTATGAAAAACCTCAACTCACTTACTCACTTTTGTGTTGCACTCTGGAAAATTTTTTTGCCCAGGGAGGGACAAATCAGCCGAGAAGAAATCACCTCTTACTTCTTGAGGGGAATGTCAATATGTGCCAAGCTGGGCTACAACTTCAAAGATGCGCATAACTTCCATGAAACCACATACAAACGGCCAACGTTCTGTGACAATTGTAGAGGCTTTGTCAGTATCCATTTTTTTTTTTTTTTTTTTTTTTTTACGTTTTTTTGGTTATATCGGTTTTTTTGGTCAATCAGACTGTAATATGACATATCATGTCTGCCCTCTTGTAGCTGTGGGGAGTCATCAAACAGGGCTACCACTGTAAAGGTAAGGTCACGAAGACAAAAATGAACCTCATGCAATGTCGTCATTGAGGAATGAATTCTGTTAACGTCTGAATCTTTTCTCTGTCTCTCAGACTGTGGGATAAACTGTCACAGACACTGTAGAGATCTGGTGGGAATGGAGTGCTTGAAGAAACACAAAAACACAACTGGGTCCTGCCCGTGCACCCCCGCCCCTGACTTTAGAACCAAGGGCAGCAGCTGCAGTGCGTCCTTCCTCCGTCACACACAGTACACCGAACACACACGCACAAAATCCCCTCCCCATAAAATGACCTTAAACACGGTGCACTGATGTGTAATGTCCCCTGTCAGGTTCAGAGGATGAGACCTTTGTTTTCCCCCAAAGCAATGAGACGGAACACGACAAGGGCACTTCGGTTTGGAAAAACAACACCAACGATTCGACTATGTCAGACCGCTCTACTCAGACGGATCCTGGAGTGTGGACACCTGAGAAAAAGGACAGGACGAGAAACAACCACAACTCTCTTGTATACGTGTCCCCAGAGAGAAAGGTGAGACGCGACGTGCGTCCCTATTTTTACGTCTCAAATGCTCAACTGAACATCAGTGTGTCATTTTAAATCGCTGGAGTGACTCCACGTGCTGGATAAAACCACACAGCAAGAGCTTCCAGCAGTCATTCACTTGGGGCAAACACATTCAGCTGCCACGACAGGAGCTAATAAATGATGAGTCAATCACAAATACTGGCGGCGCTGAGTGTAAATTTACCACTTTATATGACTGTCCTGACTATAATTTTCCTGTGAAGGCACGTAGTAAAATCTGTGGTTTCCATTCCACTGGTGTGCTGAGATTTACTACGTAGCAGCCAGTCATTTAAAGCCTCTCTGTGTAGAATCTTTGTACGGCAATAGTATCTTTCCAGTGATTTTGATAGCATACGTTTTTTTTGTCTGCAGAAAAGTCTCAAATTTCTGCCAGTCAGAAAATTCTAAACTCCACATACCGAGGCTATCTTGGCGTGTTTCGCACCCCTTTTCCCTCTTCACCTGTTACCAGACATTCCCGATTTTTGTGCACAGGCTGGAAAGTAATGTACTCAAAATAAAGAGCTTACTGTTCTTTAATCCTTTTTGATTACAGTCAGAACCCTGGCCTCATTTACAAGGTACCTCTTATACAACCAAAAAGTCAGAATGAGTATAAGAGATACTGAACCAAGACTACTGGTCTATTTTTGAAAACTTAAAGCTCCTACAAAGGTGTTTTCACTTAGGCGCCTGTTGGCTGATTAGACCTTTTGTCTAAAATCCCGCAGCAAAATTAGACCAATAGATAGCCACTTTTGTGTCCAGGTTGTACATTTTTGTCTTATTTACGATAGAGAACTGAGAAAAGTAGCCTCAGCCAACTCACCCTCCCCACTGACGGCACTAAGCTCACAGTTTTGGTTTTTCTTTACTGAGTTTTTGAGTACAAAGGAGGATTTTTTTTTTTTTTTTTTTTGGTGATCAAATAATTCCCGAATTATATTTGACAAATTCAAAAGCAACATTTCTCCCAAAACAGTGTCCTTTTTACTGATGATAATCCACATACCTCACTGTCCACAGTGTTTAAGGACTAAGCACTTCAAGTGCTTTCTCTGAAGATAAAGTATAAACTTTCTGTGGCTCTTGACCACTAGTGTAAAGTTAGAATTTTTTTTTTCTCAGATTTTTGGTGAACCCACCTTTTTATATCGCTTTATTGATGGTAAATTTGTCCTTTCCGTCTTTTCCAGGTCAACTCGCTGCCCCCAAGGGCCCACGGTTGCTCCATGCCCGTTTCTTTCTTGCAGGAGAAGATGGAGGAGCTGCATCTCTACAAAGACAAGAGCAGAGAGCCAGACTGAGCGTTGTATCTGCTAACATTTCCACACACGGACAAAAAGCATCCAGACACCACCACGTCTCTGACAGAGCTGTGTCTGACTGGTGTTGAACTGATGAGATTTACTGGCCATTCACTTTCGAATGCCAGCAATCATAAATGGACTCCTTCGTGTTTCGAGGTTGCTTGTGACATGTTTTTATTTTTTTTCAGTCTTAGTTTGGCTTATTGTTTAGGCTTGGAACACCGATTCTACTGTAATTTATGAACACCTCATTTTTGTTTTTAGGACACGTGCCTTGGTTCACTGGTGCTAAGATTCTACACAACCTACAGACAGACAGACGCAACAGTTTCCTGATCATATATACTCATTATAAATGCAGGGTAGGAAATGAACACTAACCTCAACAATATTTTGGTTAATTTTAACTTTGGCAGCTACAGTATACAACAACTTTGCTCATGAATTTGGAGAGTGCCCTGGTAAAAACTTTAAGAATTCCTATTTGTTTGGCTTTGCATTGGTTGATATGATGGTCGTCCCTTCCTTTATCATCTCCTCTCTCAATGGCAATATTTGCTTTATTGGATTTTTGCAATTTGGCTATCTTGGCATCTTCATCTGGTTTGTTTCTCAGTTAAATTTCCATAGAAATGTTCATCACAATTTCCATTGCAATCACAAAACAAAGTCAAATCATATATAGTGTCAAGACTTGGCGCATATTGCCCAACCCTAATTTTGGTCAGTAAATAGTGAAAGGAGCTTGTGAGGCCTAATCCCTCAGCCACGTTAACTAGCAGCAGCAAATGTTTATTTCCTGCCCTGACAACATTTGTGACTTTCAGATTTCTCCAAACGTTCGTTTAAGGTTCAGCAGGACTGCACTGGAACTATATGTATGCTCCCAAATTGTCATCATTTCTAGCTGAGTGCTTATTTGTTTTGTCCTTGGTCCATAATTTCAATTTTGTTGAAAATGAGAAAAATACATGAACAATGATAATCTTGCGGCATGTGTTGTGTTTGACCTAAATCTTTGGCAGAAAAAAAAAGCATATTAACATCTACAGGCGTATACAATTGCATTTATTGTATAAAGACAAGAAGACAACTTGGGTAACTGGTCAAAGTCAGATTTTCATCTTCAGGTAGAAAAAAATGGGTTTGACAGAACAGGATTTAACTACTGGACTCAATGAAGAGCTATCACAAAGTGATAAAACTGCACATACAACTACTAAACAAGAGTGGCAAAATATTTTTCTCAATCAAAGACTGGGTTAACGTTTAAATACTACAGTATTAACACCTATAAAAAATGTCCCATTATGTAGGAATTCTACCGGAGTAAATAAAATGTTCTCATTCGGTAACTGAAAAACAAAAAGCAAGACAAAGGAGAGAGTCATGAAGGTAAAAAGCATGCATTTTGTTCTTTAAGCTTCTCAAAACACGCAAAATTATTCAGGCTTTGCTGTATTTTTCCTGCCCTGTCATGTTTTCACGCTATGCATCCTAGAAATATACAATTACCTCTTCAACCTGTAGGAAATGTGGAGTTTGCAGTTCAACAGACATCCACGTTCAATGCATAATAGATAACATTCATTAAATCTTTTGATACCTATCATCTACCACCTCACAGTCACTGCTTAGATAAGACTTCATTCAGTAAAAAAATGAAAAGACATCAAACTGTATACAGTTTATGTGTACACTGATTGGAGAGGAATGAAGGATACTGTGTTAAACCAGACAAAGACAGTTATGTTTGGTGACGTAATGTGGAACTGTACAAAATCGATTTGCTGCAGAGGTCAGAGGTGTTTAGGACAATAGTAGATGCAGGTACAGATGTAGGGCAAAGCTACTGGGAACCAGAAGACGAGCCCTGGCTGCCCTGTCCAGGGTAGCTGCCATACTGGCTGTAGTACTGGTTCCACTGGTTCTGGTTCTGGTAGTACTGCTGCCACTGCTGAGCATACTGGATGGAAGAAACAGAAAGCACACACACAGCAGTGAGAGCATGTTCACTTTTTTTTTTTGGTTCCAAACTGTCCCTGCATTTTTATAGCAGTTCATTTTCAGCAAAAGGAATTTAAATCGGAATGGAGCAGTGGTTTTTCAAAAAAGGCTATGAACATTTTGATTAACATTTCTACTGTGAAAACTAAAGAACATGATTTATTGTAACTGCCCCTTAATTGATACTGACCAAAACCGGGTGGGGGAATGAGTGATGAGTGGTCGATCAAGGCATTAATTGCTGTCTGGCCTTGCGTCTTTTTTAGCACAAACTGGCAGGTTTGGCTCACTCTCACTCTCCATAGTGTTATCAAGCCAATTGGGGGTACTAGTGACCTAGCCTAGCACAAGGCGACACTCTGACAGCCCCATCTCTCAATCCCCAACATCCCATTTTGGTTGATTGTCAAATGTTTGTAACAGGCAGGAACAGGCAGTATTTCATTACTCTTCAACTACCTGCTGATATTGCTGGTTGTAGCTCTGTTGCTGCTGTTGCGGCTGCTGCTGCTGCTGCTGTTGTGGCTGTTGCTGGTGGTGGTTGTACGTCTGTCCAGTGGTAGGTGTCTGGCTGTAGCTCTGGCTGTATCCTGGGTACTGGCTGTAGCTGCTGTAGTAATTCTGGTTGTAGCTGCCTTGGTTGTACCCTTGATTGTAGCCCTGGTTGTAGCCCTGCTGGTGAAGCAAGTGGTGCAGCAGAAGAGATTATTATTAAAATTTGTTTTTTCATTTTATCATTTCACACATTTTATTTCATAAAAGTCACGCTGAGTACCTGGTTGTATCCTCCCTTGTAAGGGGCCGGGCGATTATAGCTTCCTCCCGACTGCTGGTTGCGGTTATATCCGCTGCGTGCATCAGAGCCTCCGTCACGGTAGCTGTTGCCCCAGCGATTCTGGCTATAGCTGCCACGATTGTAGCCTGCCGAATAAATTAAAAATCATCATACAAAAGCAATATACATAGCTCACTGTACACCGACACACAAGCCCCAGTTTGTGCCTCTCATTCAAATCCGAGCTAAGCACGTGGCAGTCTTTTTATAACAGCCTTAAGTGTTGTTAAACAAACTTCTCTGTTTTTGAAAAAACATCACTGACTCATCTTACTGAAAAAAGGGTTTTTAGCCATGTGACTCAGATGTAACCAACATGCTACTACAGTGTTGAGTGATCAAGAATACAATGCATGAGGTATGCCGGCTGCCCCGCTCACCTCCTCTGTACCCGCTGCCGCCATCTCCGCTGCGATTCTGGTATCCACCGCGGGACCCATCGCGGTTATCATACCGCTGGAAGCTACCACCGCCGCGGCCGCGGAACCCGACCTGCCTGTTGTCGAAGCGTTTTTCAGGGGGCGGGCCAGCCTTGCGACCCTCCTCATTGTACTGCTTTAAAAGCTTTTCAGCCTCATCTCGCTGCAGCTCAGCGAACGCCACCGCCTCCAGAAAGTCGCAATCCTCAGGGAGAGTAAAGTTGGCTTGGAGAATAACAGAGGTGACCACAGGAGGAGGAGGAGAGAGACAGCCCATCCAGCAAGAGACGGATGGAGGGACAGAGAGAAAGAGAGAGAGAGAGGGGTAGGGGTTGTAGTGAAGACCAGAGCAGCCACACCACCGGAAAACAAAATGAAAAATAATTACTACCATACAGAGGCGGTGGAAATCATAGAGAAACTAAGAGCAGATAGATGAAAGCAGAGGGCAGGGTAAAGGGAACAAACATTACCTCCAGTGGAACATGGAGGAAACATTTGTTCAAGCAGACACAGGGGAGGGAGGAGACTTCAGTAGAGGTGGGGAGGGGGACAAAAAGGACAACTAGAAGTTTGGTGAGAAGAGGAAACAGCACTGCAAACCAAGGACAGCTGATGTAATGCTATTACAAATTAACTTCCAACAACCTGAGCATGTGACTGCTTGTAAGTTTTGCCATTTGGAAATATCCTTTTCAGGGAAGCCAATTGTGCAATATTAGCTCTACTATTACATGACCTCAACAAGGCCCAAGTCTCAGTTTGCAGTGCATTAGAAGTAAGCTGAATGGCAAGTGGCAGATAGAGGGCAAAAATAAGGAAGAATCAAATTCATATGGACTGTTTAAAAAAATGTCCAGGTCTGATATCTGGCCAAAGTCTATGATAGGGGAAGGGGGGTAGGGGGCATCTTCCAAGTTTGATTTTAGAGACAACACATAGAAAAAGTAAAAAGTAGATCTGGTGTTTTATTTGTTGTTTCCACAGCATTCCTACCTTTCATTTCTAAAACAGCATGATCGGGCACATCCTTCCCCTGCTCATTGGTTTGCTTTAATGTTCGTTCTTTTAAATCCTCGTCCGTGGGACAAATTACAATAGCCTTGCGTTGAAAACCTTCAAAAGGACGCATTTTTCGTCTCCTTGCTGATCCATATACATTTGTCTAGCAATGGTGACAAGAAAGAAGTAGAAGCTTGTTTGTTATTGTTTACTTGTAATGGCTTTCCACTGGAAGGAAGCTGGAACCCTGCAATAATGAAGTGAGAGAGGTTTGGCTTGGATGTCAGTCTACGTTTTTACTCAAGTACTAATGGCCTCTCGTCACTCCCCAGACTTACCTCACAGTCTGTGCATCAACGTACCCAGTGACTGCTGATGAATGGTAATTATGGACACAGAGGGACCCCAAAAATATCCAAACTGACTACACTGTACATATGCTCAGTTACCTAATGAAATTTAGACATGAGTTCTGATCAATAAATAATAAAAACCGATATTTAAATAGCGGTTATGTTGTTTATCCCAGTATCTCTTCAAGCAGTGATAATTTGCTGCATTGTAAATATGCTTTCAAAATGTTGTAGAGTTATTACTTGATTCTACTGTGGGCAATTGCTGATTTAGGAAGTGTGCATTTTGTCCAAAGGCTACACCACAAACTATAACCCAAGCTATCATGCCCTTGCAGAACAGAACAAACAGCGTAAATGCAAAGTTAGGATGATACAACATGCATGTTTTCCAAATGTGTCCTGCAGTATCTATACGTCACCATTACTCTTTGACAATTCTTTGCACATTATCTTAGTAAGGAAAATATAAATGTATATATGGTAAATACAAAAAAAAAATAAAAATTAAAAAAAAAATTAAAAAAACACAGACAAACTTCATCTGCCATTAACTGTCATGGGCTCATAAATAAAGGTGTGCGCATGATTCTTATTGGTTACACGTTGAAATTAAGAAAATATAGTTTCTGTTTATCTTGCCATGACATATTTGATTTAGTCAACTTAATAATAACCATTCTGGAGCATTATGAAAACTGGGAATGTTAAAAGTGAATCATTAAACCATGCAGTAGGTGATGCGTCATCGTGTTAGACAAACTTCCTCCATTAAAAAAAAAAAAGGCACGAAGTGGAATTTACGCATAAAATCCAACATCTTGTATCACTACTGTTACTTGTAAGGATATTGTAAACACTATACACGGTCACTAACCCATGTATACTGGCACGCAGCAGGTCAAAACTTTCCTTAAAAAACAAAACAAAACAAAACAAAAAAAACTGATAAATGGATTCAAAACATTTTCTTCAAAAACATCTGTGGGTGTTTTAAATCTACAACTGCTTCCACTTAAGAACTCTATCTTAATAAAAAACCTTTTATTAGGTCAATTTACAGCTTATATTCAGAATTCAAACTGCTACAGACACAAAGTGAGCATCATGCTGCGTCATGTTATTTAAACAGAGGATGTGCTGTCATCAGCGGTTACACTGACTTTACCACTCAACAGCAAAGCTTCTGAATAGGCAAACAACTCAAAAATACCGGCTGCAATCAAACAATCTCCCTGTTCATTCAACAGTAACCAGCTGTTTCTACACTCACCAACATGACACTACAACACTGTTCATTGTGTTCATGTTCGGTTCGACATTAATGTCAATGTCACACTCATATTTATATGAAAACAACATTGGAATAATCAGTAAACAGGATTTTAAATTATTTTTTTACAAGTATCGTGGTATTGGAACAGTTTCACTAACTTAGTAACTGTGATTTGATGGTTTAACAATAAGCTTTTACACGTCTTTGTTACTGGGGACAAAGCTTTGAGAGATAACTTGTTTACCTTGTTTAATACCTTAAATGTATACTAAAATGATAAAGAACTTTGAAAAATATTGCATGCATCTGATTCCTAATGTTGTACCCTACTGCTGTCTTCCATACACCAACATTTCCATGAAAAAAATCTACAAATCCACCACATCCTGCTGACAATTCTTGATTTTAACATAAAATTCTCTTTCTGAGCTGCCCAATTTGCAGTAAAACTTTGTTATGTCACAATCAATCTGATACACTTATCTACAAAAAAAAATAAATGCTACATCAAAAACTTGCTATTCGGACGGGTCCCCCAACACTTACCTCGACTTACCTCATCTTCATACGAACTCTAGTCCCATTCAAGACAACAACAGACAGATATAACTTACCTGCAAATACTCACAATGTCCACTGAAAACCAACAGTCCACCACCAGACCCACCTACCTTTTTTCACATTTGCCGAGCACAAGGATCTGAAAATCTAAAAGCTGTTAGTCATTACTTACCTTCAGGGTCAATTTATTAAAAAACACACTCAAAAGTTCCATGTATCTCACTTAAAAATAGCTTTTAAAAAAGCTATCAACTCTGTCTTATTAAATTAGCAACAGAAGGTGTTTTTCTTACTCACCAGTCAGAGCTTACTTGTTTCTCAACATCTTTACATAGTCATGGTTTACTTGTACATTGTTGAAATTCACAAGACAAACAATACTGTATTATGACAAGAGATAGCAAGTGCAAATATACCGAGGGATGAAAACATGAAATATTCTGTCACTTATGAGAGCCATTAATCATTTTCTTTAACAATGCATGACAAGCAAGTGACAAGAGGGTGATCAATGCTTCTTCTACTCTATAATACACAGAGCCACCCTGAAAGATAAATAAATAGTCCATTAGAGAGAGTGAGCATCAGGGCACATTGACTGACTGTGGCGAGAATCAGGGCAGAGTGTGGGTGGGAGGGCAGTACCTGGTCCAGGATGTAGTTGCGTCTCTTGCGGGCAGCGATCTCGATCAGCCTGTTCAGACACTGGGTGGCCTGCTGTATCAGAATGTCCCAGCGCCCAGCGTAGTTCCTCTGGCGACGCAGGCCCATCACCTGCAGGACAAACAGTCAGATGAGAAAATGATGGACTGCAAAACTGTTTGTGTCCTTTTTCTTTATTTGGGGGTGGTGGCCCTAACCAACCTTCATCTTGTCCATGATGGCATTTGTGCCTAGGATGTTGTACTTCTTCTCAGGGTTAGTCTCTGCATGTTTTATGGCCCAAGTAGTCTTTCCACATGCAGGCAGGCCAACCATCATCAAGATCTGAAACAAGTTAAAGAAAACAGGGTAATTCTGCACCACTTTTTACTTCACAAGTCCAGTTCCTATTAAAATCAATCTAAAATGTATTCCTTCTCTTTGAATTAATCTAAATGTATTTCCTAAGATCAGGTTACTAAGATGTATTCCAATTAACGTTTAGGTATTTTTCTATTCATCAGAGTTCTAATGACATTCACTATGATTATCTTAATGAAAAAATTAAAACCAAACTGAAAAAGGGGTAAATAAGTACCTCACTTTTGCGCTGCTTGTGTCAATCACAATTCAATACGTGGGCAAAAATGTCACACACTGTTCTTTTATTTCAGCATTCTCCTACCTCGCATTCTGATTTGCTGGCAGGTCCCTTGGTGCCTCTGATCTTGTCCTCCATCCCTAGATTGTGGATGTAGGTGTATCCCTCTGGTGGGGGGAAGTAAGGCTCCCGCTTCTGCCCAAAGTTGAATTCAACAGCACAATTCTTCACCAGCACATGAGGGAACAAGGCACGGCCTGCCAACGCCTCCTTGGTTGTCCGGAAAGCCACACCCAACCACACTCCATTCTTAGAAAAGCCCATCTCCACCTCATCGCCACTGTCAAAGTCCTAAAATTCCAGTCATGAGGCAGAAAAAGCATCATGAGATTAACTTGTTAATACTGTACTGTCAACTACATGCACACAAAACAAGAATTATGAGAAGTGATCACCATAAATATTTGTTAAAACCACAAAATCAAATATGAATTAATCAAATTGATTTCAATTTTACTTAACTGTATTTCAACTTAAGAGTATGATGTGTTAAAAAAAAAAAAAAAAAATCCATATTATCCTTACATGACGCTATTAAAAGAAGATTAAGTAATTGAATAACTGCTGCCACAACTTACAATGTAACAGCCGATTACATCGTTTTCACCAAACTTCTCGCCAAAGTTTGCAAACTTGCAGTCAGATGATTTCTTTCCTGTTCCTCCATATCCAAAGGAAAAGGGCTCCTCACCTAAAACATGACAGAATTAAATGCTTTGTTTCTATTCAAGACCATAGTTCTCTGTTACTGCACAGATTCATCCATGCCAAACATCATCTTGATTGTTTGGACAGTTTCCCCTCTCACCAAGCTGAGTGCTGCAGTGGTTGAGGGACCATCCAATTCTGACCACATGGGGATCTGGCTCACCACTGGGCAGGTGCTTCACAGGAATTTCCTCATTGATCTGAAGAATGGGAGACAAACCAGGTCAAAACAAGCCTAGAGATGACTCTCAGGAAATACTTCGCGCTATAAAAAAGGAACAAGTCATACCACTAGAAGGTAGCTGACAAACTTTGATTCAGTTGTGTTTTTTTGACAGGTAAAATTTCCTAAATTGTGTAAAAAGAACAGGGTGTTAAGATTGAGTTCATGTTCATGCCTATACTGTTTGAAAACCTTCCCCGCCATGTTAGTTTCCAATAGCCCCCATAATATGGGTGGGGCTGACATCAGTTTTAAGGCCAAAAGAGTAATGAAACACTTAAATGTAAAGATACGGTATGTTAACAGGAGAATTAAGAAGCTGCTCATTCACAGTTTCAAAAATAACAACAACATAGAGCCTGTGTCATGCATTTATTTACAGCTACACAGTGTTTCACTAGATGAAATTCTCTAGCTCTGTCAGAAAAGTTAGCGCAGCCATTTTATTGGTTGTATGTGTGAAGCCTACATCTGTCTAGTTTTGCCACTAGAGGAAGATATTCATTCTGTGAATATTACCTTCATCTCAAAACACACACGACCCTGGGTGACACCATGTGTAGCTCGTGCTCCGGCCCACAGGTAAGCAAAGCCTTCGATGGTCAATGGATAACCACTGTAGCGATCTCGGGACACTTTGAAGTGCAGGTCACAGTTGTCTGAGAAGAGGCCAAAACAGATTTTAAATGTATGTGTTAGCGAAAACTGGCAGTGCAGATTAGGGCCGTGACATCAATTCAACAAATTACCTTGTTCAAAAGATTGTGGTGTTTTTACAACTTCAGGTTAGAGGATTGTGATGTTTATTGCAACTTCAGCAACATTTGCTGCCTTAAGTCTCATAGCTTCGACACACAGCTCCAGTCTGCAAACGAATTTCTCTCTGCCCGTCTGTGCCTGTAGCCGTCAGGGTTGATAGGCTATAATTCGTGACGTATAAACAATAAGATAGTCCTGGGGCAGGACATCGCTCAAGACCACAGAGTGGTGACTACACAGCGAGAGGGGGCTGCATCAGAGTGCATTTTTAAGTTAATCTATTTTATCGGCAATTGGAGAAAAATGCCGATAAGAGTAAAAATGCTGAATATCGGATCCGATAATTGACCCCTACTACAGATGTAGCATTTTAAATTCAAAACATGAAATAAACATCCATTGCTATAGTCTAAACTGTGCGACTGTATGAGGCAAGTGGTTAAAGTTAAAGTGTCACTTGAACGAGCTTTGGCATTAAAATGCTTTTGTGTTAAAATCATTGCTTGCAGTGCCCAACCTGCAGCTTCTCTGGATCAATTTTTTGGGGACTCCTCGGTCTTTGGCATACACCTCTGTGCAATGCTTTTGGCATACTAACATGTTACTCTAAAATGTACCAACACAATCAGCAGAGATATCTTTAGGGGAGACATCTTGCAAGGCACTAGGAGTAGTGTTAAAGGTTTTGGAGCATGCTGGGGTAAAAGCATCTAACACTGTCTGCAGCTGTTGTTTAGGAGTTGTGAGACGGAGTCCATTCCTGAGTTCTTACTATCATTGCAGGTTGTACACAACCCAGGGCTTGCCTGAATGCAAAACACTGCGGTCAGGTTATTCACCAACTAAACAGAGCTGATGGTCAGTGACTGGCTTTCAGTTTGTGCACCACCACAGACAAGAAGCACTGCAGATGTTGGCAAAGTTTAGGTCGTAGCTGAAAGTACCTGATAGTGATGGACCTGACCTCTGGAGAAATGTTACTATTGTAGGATAACATTAATAACTGAATTGGAATCTAAAGAACTAAACTGAAATTAAATAGAGATAGAGAACTGGGGCAGCAATTCATAACAGCCGTGAATACATTTTTCACAAGTTATCTGTACTTGGGCAGAGATCTATTATATCCTCTTACTTACATGTATCAATTGTAACAAGAGAGTCATCTATGTTCTCTTCCTCATCTTCAGCAGGGGGTTGTGGTGTGCGGGATCTGTACAACATCAGGAGAGTATGAAGTTAACAGCTTTTACGGCCACTTTCATTGACTGACATGCATTTCACTTATTCCGCTACGGGTGTATTGTACTGCAAAATATCATAATTTCTGATGAGCATACCTCTTGTCCTCACGGTGCTCATAATAGCCGTAGCCCCTGTTCTCTTCATATGGTCTCTTACGACTATAGTGTCCACCCCTATCAGCTTCCACTTTGACTTGCTCAGTTTGACCTGCACCATCTTGTTCGTGCTGCTGTTCTGTCTCTGGAATATCTTGCTGTCTTTCTCCAGCAGCCTCAGGGTCATCTTCCACTTTGACTTCCACTTTGACTTCTAAAATGATAAATGAACAATTACAGTGAGTTACATGTTTAGTATTACAACAGTGCAATCAAATGTAATCAAAAAGAAAATATCTGCAATAAATTCAAATTTTGTGATGTCAATGTAGCAGAGAGATGTTTCTAATATTCTGTTATGTCTTTACCTTGGGCTTACAGAACATGAACAAGACCCCTAACTACAGTTGAATGTAGACTTCTCCAAAAGCATCATCAAAAAATTTGATCATATACGCCTCCTAATTTATCAATTACAAAGCTGTTGTATGGCATCGCATTCCCTTAGATTGTGCAATTTTACCTAATAAATTGGGAAAATTAAGTTCTTGCAATTCACAGATTTTGCTGACACCATATCAGAATTAACACACTGACCTAAAACAAGAGACCATCTTGCGATGGGATGACACCAGCCACAATGTCGGTCAGCATCGTGGCATCTGACCCATGAGTAATCAGTAGTTATTCCTACATTACTACACGAGTACTCAGAAGTCATTACTACATTTTTACATGAATACTCAGTGCGCACGGGTCAGACCACACCCTTCTTCTAACTCGGCCTTCGTATCTTGCATGGTTGTGTGAGACATATAAACACCTGCCAAAGTACTCAAATCCACCTCTGTGGTAGTTCCCCCTACGGGAGGTGTCGCCAGGAACACATTTTGCCATGATGAAACACGGATAGAAAGACACACAAAACACACATGGTGCAAACAATACCAGCCACGCTGTCGTGGCTAGAAAAGAGTGTCTGTGCGTGAATTAAAAGTAAAATAAATAAATAGATAAACATCTTAAGGATGGAGCACCCTGATAGCCAAACGGTTACAGTGCATACCACATAACTGCAACATCCCGTTTGATCCAGCTGGGGACATTTATATCTATTATATTTATTTCCTCTTGTTTCTTCACTATCAACTGCCCAACAGTGAAAATGTTTTTGTTTTTTTTGGCCGGGTTGTGTTTCTGGTTTATTTCCTTTTTTACATCACACTGCTCTTACCTCTGTGCATTTCCATGATGAATCATGGCAGTCTTGCTTAAGTTGTGACATAATATGAGCACGTATGATTTCTTCTTCCCTGCCTTTTTTGGTGCATTGCTGCACATCTTGGCGTGCTACCGCCAACTGTCGATCAGTGGAATAGAGTGCCACCATTGGTAGGACTGTGTATCATGTCACCCATGCACACATATGCATCCTGGTGTGCATGCATGAGAAACAGAACAGGGACCCACTTCAGTGTTAATTTTGGCAGCTGGTTTTGGTTGAGTTTTAGTCTTAAGTCTTTTGATGAAAATGTGTATTAGTATTAGTATTAGTCAAGTTTTAAACATTTTATTTTTGGCAGTTTTATTTGACAAAAACATTTTAGCCTAGTTTTCACCAGTGACATGTTTTGTTGTCATACATTTTCATTACTTTTTCCTTTATCCAGGTAGCATTTCTAAACTGTCTGTTTGAACAGAACTGCTCGCTCTGATCTAATCTAGTACAGTTGTTGTTGCTAACCTGGCAGTACTGCAGCTACCTGCGCTGTTCCCTGCAGAGCAGTGAGTCATTCAGAAGCTGGATTCATTCACTTGTTTAATAAAACACTGTTCATGTTCTAGGTTTATTTTCATCGAGACACTAGATGGTTGGATAACACCAAGATCAAGGTCAAGCACCTTAATCATCTTCCGAACAACAGATGATTTGGGCACTGGAGGAAACCTTTTACTAAAGAAGAGCTACAGTGTGTGATTCTACAGATGCAGATTGTTGAGTAAGACTTTGCATAACATTATTGATTAGTTTTTATCCGTTGAAGAAACATGTAATGTAAAAATAATTCGTCAACAGATATCTTTCGTCATAATGAAATCAACGCTGACCCACTCACATTCTGAACTCTAATGTGGTGTGTCACTTGAAGTCCGACAGACCCTCACAGGTATTTTCAGACAGGAGAAAAGAGTGAAAACAAGTGTACAGGTAGTTGTTGTGAAAGTTGTTTGAATTAGAAGGACTTAAAGTCAACTCCAACGTAACTCTATCAGGTGACAGTACTAACCATTGAGTCATGTGACACCCTTGAATTACCATGGGTTTGACCATTAAAAAAATATATACATATCAGTAAAGCTTTGCAGTGTATGATGAGTTTTTCTCTCTCAACTTTATTTTTATCTTCACTATCCTACTAGTGGTGAATATTTCACCACTAGTGAAATATTCACTAGTGCTGAATATTTCATGGGGTAACCATCATATTAAACCATCTTATTTTGTATAATCACGGAAAGTCAAAAGTGAAATTAGTGAAATTTGCAATTTAAAAATCCAAAAAATGCACCTGTAGGCAAAACACTTTGTCTACAGGGCATCATATTGCATGTTCAGCTGAAAAATCACCTTGTTTGTTCTCAACGTTCTCCTCTGGCTCCAGCACAGGCTTGGTCTGTTCCTCAGACATCATTTCAGATTTGTGTAGATCGACATCTGCTGTGAAGTCAGGCATGCTATGACCCGAATCTGAAGTTGGTTGACTTTCGTAAGGCTCGCCATCTGCCTCCTCTTCCTCATAGTAACCACCTGAATCTCTACCTTCATCTTCCTCTTCAGGGACATCACCTTCACCATCCCCATCATCATCACCGTAATCCTCAGATGCCTCTGCAAATGAAAAAGGGAGATTCAAAACTTTTAGTTCTCACTCAAGCGCATTACAACATGAACATATATACTCAATGCACTCTTGTGGAGCTTGTATGATTTTCACACTTTCTTCCCTTTACCTTCTCGTCTGCAAGTGCATTTTGACCTATTCAAGTGAAATACATAGAAGGGGCAATCCTGCAAAATACCAGCGAAGGGCCCAGTTCACAGGTCAGAAACTAAGGATTGTATGAGATGGGTTTTTAAAAAGTGGTTATTAAATAAACTTTGTCAAACAAGAATTTAGAACTAAAATATCGATCCGTTGCAGGTTAGTGTGTATATAAAGAGTGCAAATACCTTAAAATCACGGATAAAAAAAACAGGGCCTGTCATTGATGTCATAAAGCTTAATTCGTGAGTTATATAGATCTGAAGACAAGGGACTCTTTCGTTTTAATATTACGCATATTATCAGAGCCAATGTCTGATGGGAGAGAAAAATATCTATTTTAAAAAAAAACAAACAGAATCAACAAAGCGTACCTTGTTGCGCTTGGGCATCCTCTCCATCTTCGTTTTCTTCGGTGTCTCGATAGTCCTGGCACTGCTCATCCTCCTGCTCCCCTGGCTCTGAGGCATCCGCCTGAGCCTCAGCCTCCAGAGCGGCTTTCAGCCTCTCCACCAGGTCTGCCTTCAGGCCTCTGGTGTCCAGGCCGCGGCGCTGGAGCTCCTCTTTCAATTCGTTCACTTTCAGTTTCTTCACGTCAACACTCATTGTGTTTCAGATGTTTCTTGTCTTTATTTATTTGCTAAAACAAAATGAGAAGTAGAAAGTGCTCAATTACAGCCAATAACACTGTGTCCTGCTAACTTTCAAATCTATATCTGTTGCGCGGCAGTCTGAGCCAAACAGGCTACCTTAGCTAGTTAGCAGCGATGGATGGATATGGCCGGATTATACCTTGTTCCTCTGTAGATTTATGAACCATGTAATCCCAGTTTTATAACCAACACTTGCCTATATAACTGTTTGCGATATTAAACTACCGCTAGAATATTTGCTGTGTTTGTTATTTGCTTCATGTTGTCGCTACGTGGCTAACGCTGCTAACCTTCTTAGCCTAACATTCGCTAACCTCCCGCCAACCGACGCAGGACAAGTAACTTTTAACAATGAGAATATGCAAGAATCAATCGCTACTCTGTCTTCGCATGGACCTTACGTAGTCAGTGCATTGTTCGCTCAGTTTGTAACACAGTTATGATGCAAAGTAAGATTATAAAAAGGTTTAAATAACGTTAAGGCCTACCTCCTCTCACGCTAGTTGCGCTGGTCAGCAGTGATAGAAGATCGAAAGGGTTCCTACCGCCCTCCAGCGTCGAAAGCTCAAACCGGACGTTGACAAAAGCTGCGCGCACACACACACACACACACACGTTCATTTGCGGCTCCTACTGCGATTTTACATCAACAGTGGGAAACACGTAAATGTTTCCAGCGAGCAAGTATTGCTAGGTTATGTTTGGACGGCAAAACGTGAGGGAAAACCGACACATTACCCTCGCTGGTTACCTGTTATGCACTCGGAACACTCCAACGTATGAAGTGATGTGGTGTTTACATTGAAGGCATGCTGGGTAATGTAGTATTATAAATGTCCCCGCCTAATGACCCCTGCCTGCAGTTGACACATTTCATAAAGTTGCAGTTTGTTTACATGAAGTGATGACTACAGTAGGGCTGCCTTGGGCTCAGTTCTGCTTTAATTTTCCTCTTTTTTTTTCCATCTTAATTTGTATATAATGTGACACAAACTCCAATGACAGACACCGTACGGTTTTATTTTATACCTTCCCTTTACAGTTGTCATCACATCCAGTGTACATGAACCAGTAGCGTATATACAATGTGACATGAGCATGAATCTGTAGGGGCGGATACTGTCGAAAACAATCCACCAATGTGACCCGATGTTTGTCTGTTTTTGAGTGGCATTATAGAGCCACTCACAACTGAAGTCAACGAAGCATTAGAATCTGAGTTTCCTAAGCGAGTAAGATCAATGAGGATCACTGAAATAAAAAGTAATGTGTTGGACCTTTTACCAAATATAGTAAGGTTAGGTTCACCATTGCCTTGTACTTTAAATCTTCACATACAATCAAGTCTTACAATGAACATGCAAGATGAACCACCGAATATCACTATGAATATCATAGCAATCTCCTTTTACAACTGGTTGCTCAAAACATGAGCTAATGATAGCACTCAAATCCAAAGCGCACTGATATGCTCATGTCCAGCCCCGCCACCCAACTTTGTGGGTTTAGGGGACAGTGTGTGAAGCAGTGTTGTCATCGGGCTGTACATGTGGCAGTGCTATGTTGGTTCCTTCACACACAGATCAACAAACAGTGCCAAGCCATACAGCGAAGAACTAATTCAATCACTTCTTGGTGGGAGCAGGAAAGAACAGCAGCTGCCTGTTGACCTCTCTCAGCCGGGCGTCCAGAGTCTCTGTGGTAAGTGTTACTTCTGCTAGTTGAGTCTGTAGGCTTGTGATGGTCTCGTTCAGCTCCTCCTCTTTGCGGCGGGAGTTAGCGGCCTGCCTGCTGTACTCCAGCAGCATACATCCACCACCAACGAAGAAGATGACCGCCTCTCCCAGCAACTCCGCGCCCAGCTCTGCCGCCGCATCCTCGTTCAGCGGCTTAATGATGGAACCCCGAAAGCCCATGATCCGCATCTTTGTTCTCATCTCAATCCAGTGGTAAACTGTGAGGACAACGGGCATGCGGTACACAAAGCACGTTAAAATTAGGCTTTCAATATAAGATGTGGGTCTTGCTCACATTTCCAGGTGATACACATGAGAATGCATGTATGATCAGAGATGCACGTGTTCACATGTGGTATGTATTGTGAAAGGGAATGCACCACTAACTGCACTGCAGGACTCCTAAGACAAATTTGTAGTGAGTTTATAGCACAATAAATCTCTCAAGCACTGTTTGTTGGCTACACTCAAGTAACTGAGGTTTTCTTCCATGCTCTAGCTCTTTCTTATGTCTCTGTGTTCAGTTGCTGTGTATCATTTTGTGTGAATAGTGTGATTATTGGTGATTATTCACAGCTACGTAGGCGTTTTTTTTTTTTAAGTCCTATGAGAAAAGGTTTCACGTACAGCACAGCACACGCAGTATAAATAACATGCTATAAGATTAGCTGTACCAGACATCTTGTCAGTGTTTTGAACGACTTCTAAATGTCTGAACGACAACTGGTTATAATAAATCCACCTGATATCACAAACTAAACAGGACCTGAGGGGAAAACCATTCAGACAACTGTCCTGTCCTGGTAAACCCAAAAGCTACACACTATACCCTGTTCAATGACAGACAAGACCCGCCCTCTTCGAGCTTCCCTGGCTGCTATTGGTCGCTCAGATAAACCCATGGAAATGATTGGGTGAGCGTTCCTGTCCGGTACAATCTCATTGGCTGTCGCGTTAGACACCGACCGGGCGTCTGACACTGAAACCCCAGCGGTCATTAGCCGCGGTTAGCTCGGTTACTCACGCTGTGCCGGCGGCAGACAGATGTAGTTCTTGAAGAACTCGCTCCTCCGGGCTCCCGCTTTTATCCGATTCGCCACGGGCTTGCTCATCTGCCTCACTCCGAGATAGAGGAGCTTGGCGATCGGGAAAGCGCCGACGACCATCTTGGCGGAAACGCAACACCGGCGTGGGAGGGCGCACGTTAGAGGTTACGCGATGACGTTGACTCCACCGACGTTAAATCCTCGACAAAAGTCAGTCACGAGCCTCCCCGCGTGCGCACACAGTGGCTCACCTGGACACGGCCCGCGTGGATTTCACAATCCGCGACGTCGTGATACCGCACCTACTTAGTCCCCGCAGCGGTGCCCCTCCTTTATGCCGCTGGTTTACTTCGACGACACCGGCGGGGCTCAGGATGGCAGGACGCACCGATCACTTTCCTAAACGAGCCTGTCCGGCCCAGGAACTGATGTGTGACACACGGTGCTCCCCGTAAATCAGCTCTTACCGACCACAGAACACGCAAATAAACATTGCCCTCTTTTGTTTAGACAGATGGGTAGACAGAGCCCCTTATTAATCCCCGAGGGGAAATTGCAAAATGTAACGTCGTACACAAGCATCATGCAATACAGTATATCATACGGTGAACTTTATTACTAAAGTTACCGAACAGCAGTGTTTTTATAAAATCTGTATGAAAGTGGCTGTAATTATGTAAAACAATTATTTTGCTCATAATTATGTTGTACATCTTTCAACATAATTCATCAAATAAATGTACAAAAGTGTTATTTCTATTCAAAGGGACGTGAACTCGCAAATTAAAAAAAAATTTAAAAAAAAAAGATGCCATTGATTTTATGCCTGTGGGGGAAAAAAAGAGATGCAAGGCTTCGCGTACTTCAGAGAAAACTTCGGTCGAAAGTGTCGGCTCGAACGCCGCGGTGTATTTTACCTGGGCCAGCTGTGGGAGAAACACCTGGCTCGGGTTACAGCCGCGGAGGGAACCGGAGGGGCTGGACTCGCGGCCGAAATACCTCGGCTCGCTGCGCAGCCATGACTGAATGTCTGGAGCACACCGCCACGGGAGACACACACACACACACACACACACACACACACACACAAACACAACCAGTAAGGAACCGGACGTCAGGAAGACAAGACACTTGGAGCAGAGCTCAGCTTTTTCTTTCCAGTCCCGGACGAAAGAACAAAAGGACTCTCATTTTTGAAGTAAGGAACTTTTTTTTTTAAACTCGCCCCGCAGCACGGGCTAGGCGTCTGGTTATACTGTATAAAGTGGAGATTGTGTTTTATTATTGGCCATCACGTCTGTGTCGTCGGGAGTAGTTCACCGTTGGTGTAGCTATTTGAGTCCAGCTGTTGTGAAAACGCTTCCATTTTCTTCCTCTTCTTCCTCTTCTTCCTCTTCTTCTTCTGGAGACTTCTCTCCACGGTTATCTCGTCCTCTGCGAGGGGTCCTGTGTGCGAGGGGTGGGGTGTGGGGGGGGGCCCTCACCCCTCACCCCTCACCCAGACTAATGAGAGTCAGATGTTACCGTCCCCGCCTGGCATGCCTCGCGGTCTACAGCCTCGGAGGAGAGAGGCCTCGGTGCCCCAGCCGTCGGCGGCACATTGACCCACCGGCGTGCGGCCGGTACGGCAGCCACTCACCGACCGGTTTAAGCTGACAGTCGTATGTTATTCAGCCATTTACGACCCATGGGAACCGATGCCAGTGAGGAGTTACTATCTTCAGGGACCTAATGGGTTTTGTGTGTGTTTGGTTTTGTTTTTTATCAATGGTGATTTACTAGTGATGTTATCTGACTGCAGTGTGTTTTTATGACCTTTTATATATTATTATTGCCGGGTGTCCACCACGCCGTGACCTGTCGCCGATGAATGGTATTAGTGAGGATTTTTAAAGCGCTGCCGGGCCAAACAAGAGAATCCATCCTGGCACTTGGATTTCCCTTCGCGCCCTCCTCCTGTGCCAAGTCGCCAGCTATTTGCCCGACGCCACTTTAATATGCGAGCAAAAAAACCCAACCGGCCTGTCAGATCCGGATTTAGATGGCATTTGTCTCACCTCTGTGTGCTCTGCACCGGGACTCGGTCAAAACCAGCTGGGCTACATTGTGGCACACGTTACCAGGGAACTTTTTCATCAGATATTGCTCATGCTGTCGCCAGAACACCTGGAATTTTACTTCCCTCTCGGTGATTAAAAATTCAAGCATGTGCACATTTGCAAGCAGACAAACATACGGCATTTTGTCATCTCTTGGTAATGGCCCTGCTTTGCACTCTTTTTTTTTTTTTTTTTTCCCCCACCTCAGCATGAGCATGACACACTTCAGGCATTAGACGGAGCTAGGAACTTGCCAGAAATGTCAGTTATGTTGTGTAGAACTGAGAGATTCCTAAGTCACACGCTGTGGGGGGACAGTATTGCTCTAGAGGGCGAAGAGGAGGGCAAGCATAGTGCTAGAAGCCACCGTGTCAAAGGAGAGTCTCCAGCATCAAAAGTGAAAATTAAGACAAGTTACACCGTCGCGAGGGATTAGTTATTGTGGTCTCGGGAGACATTCTTTGGTCCATGCGTAGTCTAGGTGCTCCGAAGTGTCTGCTGAGACTGGCTCTTATCCTCAGTTTGAGAAGATCAGCAGAGCCGCGCTGTGCGAGGCCGCTGTCTTTGGCAGTAACATTTGCCTTCACGAATTGAAAGTGCTGTGTGTGTGTGTGCGCGCTCGTTTGTGTTGGTGTTTAGGCAGAGAGGCACAGCACTTCAGTTACCGACTAGGCTCGGACGTGCGGGTGTGAGCTTCAGAAAAGAAGGACCCTGTGGTGTGGAGCCTTTGTATCCGAGAGGCTCACGGCGGACGGAGTCTGGACGCAGAAGACCTGACTGATCTGTGAGCTATTTGTGGAAGGTCATACGTCAGCATGGTTCTCATCACTCAACAGTCAGATTTAACTCGACCACTCGTGTGGCCCGGGAAAAAAAAAGTCAAGATAGCTCGTTAATTCAAGGTAGTTTTGGTCATAGTTTTGTAAACTGTAAGAATCAGGTGTTGATGTGCTGCGGATAAACCTTCCCGTGAAACCCTTTTTCTGCGTTGGTGGCGGCAGATACTCAAGATGAAAACCGTAATTGTGCCGCATGCCCTCCGTCACCAGAGCTCTGTGACACAGATTCCTGATGTTTTACGAAATAATTACACAATAACTTCCACCTGCATAAGCACAGGGAGCCTTGGCCTTTATCTGCAGTTGGAGTCCACAAATACCAACAGCTCATTTCAAATGATTCCCTCTACCAATAGTGGTGAGCTAATATAAACATTGCATTGGATGTTATCTTTGATGTTGAACTTCTGCCGACGGATATTGTTCTGGAGATTTGGAATCAGGCCGTGCGAGAGCGATTAAGAAAAGCTTGCGAAAATTAGATTTTAACACCAGGGTTTATGTTTTTCCGTGGAACGTAAGGGAGCGCATCACCGCAGCCCTGTAAAACCCCAGCTCCAGGGATCGGCAGCAGGTTTATTCACCAGCGGGACACGATTTAGTTTGTGTCGCCTGCATGATTACATGCCACCGGGCTTACGTTTTAGGACTCCACGACAAAGAAAAGCTGAAAGGCAGGCCGCAAAGGGAGGCGTTTTGTTGAAGCACAGGAATTTTTTTCTATCATTCAGACTCAGCCAAGTTCCCCGCCAGGAGCGAACATGCACAAAGCCAGACCGATCTGGAGGAAGGATATGAAAAAGGGACCAACAATTGTGTAACAGGAGAAGGAGGAAATTAATCGACGCCAGGGTGGAAGTAAGGAGTTCAGCAGAAACCAGAGAATCAGTTAGATGTGTAATCCTGAATTGCTGGTGAACAACATAAAAGGAATGGGGACAGGAGGAGGGACTGCTTGTAGTCTTGGTGGGACACACCCTGGCATTCTGCAAAGCTAATGATTATTGTCTTTAATCCTGAAATCTCTCTGCTGCTTCCCACAGGATCTCTCTACTTTTCTGAGTGCCCGTTGACAAAGCTTCTGAGTTTTTAAAGTACTCCTCCATGTTTTCATCTTCGGGCTCTCGTCTCGACTTTACCACTCGAGAGAGCTAATTGTAGCATGTAAAAATGGTGGAACCAGCTGACATTGTGATCTAAGCACTGGAAAGGAACTGGAAAGAAAATCATGAGGTTTTCCCAGAAACTTAACTTGAGAAAGCAACATAAGTGCAGCAGGTCAGCGAGCACCACTGCAGTGACCACAAACTGTCGGTCCACCTTAAATTTAAAAATGATTCAGGTCTCTGTTCTTCATTGCTTAAAGACGAAGGCCCAGAATAAGGTTATGTGCTTTTATCTTTATATTCTTTAATGTGTGTACCCTTTAAGATGTGACATTGGCCTCATTTGATAGACTGTGTGATATCTGCTTGTACGTTGGCCAATCAAAAAACGATTCACGATATGCGTCTCTATATGATTCTCCTCTCGAAACCGGGACTTTACTAAAAAACTAGTTTACCTTAGTTTATTTGCACAGCAGTAAAACAGGCTGATAGGAAAAGCAAAAGGAAGACGAGGTGAAAATGAACGGCACAAATGATAAAAGATAAAAATAAGGAGATTATAAAAAAAATTAAAAAAAAGTCTGTCACTTCAAAACCACCAAATAACAACAAGAAAAATTGAAAAGACCCAAGCCAAGCCAGAATGTAGGAATGTAATACAGCAGAACATAATATGGTGGAAACTGATAGAAAAAGAAGTATAAAGTCATAAGGGAAGTGAGGTAACACCCTTGATCCATGCATAAACCTGTGAATGTACCGGTTAAAATCCTTTATAAGTTGATAATAACAACTCTGTTAGCTACGGATGTTTTTAATTACATGCTGTTACAACTGTGTTCTTATTAAGTACTTAATGTTTACTTTCAGCACTTTTGTATATGTTAAGACACATTAACACAGCGGGATGTTTTTGTAAAGAGAAATATAACCCTCATAAACAAAATACAAAAGTGTTCACGAGTTAACTCTAGATATAAATTCGAATGAATTATAGTTTTGCTGGTGAAGTCCCGGCGTGCCAGTAAAAACACAGCAACCAGCACGGTAAAAGTTGTCGCAGAGAGCGCCATACGGCACGCAGAAGAGTTGAAGAGTTGAACAGGGAGCAGAGGGGTGGGGTGAATGAATCGCTGCGCAGGAAGCGGGGAGTTCACTGTTCGAGGGAACGACCTGACCTTTGTGAGTCAGTGAGGGTGTAATCTCTTTCTGTGTGAGCTGCTCTTGACGGAGATAAGCGTCCCGGGCTGTGTGCGAGGTGAATGCCCCACCGGGAGGAGTCTGTCACCAGGCCCGGCTGAAACACCACAGGTCCCTGCCACAGTACGGCATGGCAGGACAGTGCGGAGAAACACTGCTTATCTGACTGTGCTGTACGCTTCAATTTGAGGACCTTATATAACATGTTTTCCTCTTGCCCTGGCCAATGTTCAGCCGGTGTTGGGGGGGTTTATCCTGTGAATGTGAAGGACGTGTCAGATGTAGGTGGAGGTTGGTGCACAAGATTTTTTAAGATTTTTAAGTATAAACACACCTATTGTATCAGGCCCTTTCTCCTCTCTCTTTGTGCCCAGATGGACTCAAAGGAGCTTAAAAGAACCCTCCAGCCTTTTTTTGTGAAATATTAACTATCTTCCGTCTTTATCATGTACAGATAAGTGAAAAACATGCTTTGCAAAAAAAGGTCAAAGAAGGAGGGAACCCTCGGCGTCCGTCGAAATTGAGAAAATCCTTTCAAATTGATAATCAAATGTAGTTTAAGAGTGTCTGTGGTTTGTTTCTGAAGTAAGAGACATACCAAAAATAGCTCACAGAAATGGTAAGTGGTCACACAGCAGGCCCAGCTGCTGAATCATCATTGACAGACTATTCATTGTTTTCCACATGCAGAAAGACTGACTTCACTTTCTGTCCGCCTGTGTAACTAAACTTGCTCGGCATTAACAGTTAAACTAGGGCAGGATTGCAAATGGGAGGCAAGTGTGTGGGGATGGTGCAATACACTTTAGTAAGCATGTGATTTAACCACAGTTTACTACAATTTTTATCGATATTTTATTATCTCCATTCACATTCTGTATTTAATCATTAATGGCGGTAACATGTTAGCTTTATACTAACATGGCATTTATTTTATCTAGATGCACATGAAGGCCATGTCAAGACCTACTGGTCCATTTAAGAATGTCATGAACCAAAGGTTCCCTACAATATTAAGTCTTTATGGTTCTTAAAAGAGGAACAGGCAGTCAATTTTGTATTTTAATTTTATGAAGAAGATGCCACGGAGTATTTCGCTTTTCTTTTTTTTCTTTTTCTTTTTTCATTCCCCCTGTTAATGAATAATCACACTGGAAAATTTATCGAGGAATCGAACTCTCTATTTTTCTTTTAATTTTATGTCCACAAACAGAAAGTGACAACTTAACCCCTAAAGTTTTACAAATACGTTATTTTATACACTTTATTTTATATTTTATACGCACGAGGATGAGCAGAAATCAGAAATTACGAATTACTTTCTACGCCGATATTTTACGTGATTATTAGGCATTAGGCATCGATTCTTTCGGCATTTGCACGTGAGTTGGATAGCTTTCTGCACCCAGTCTGGACGAACTGACGTGTGAGCATACGCAACTGTCTGGGGTACTGCTATAATCTGTCTTCCACTCGACTAGCTGTGTAATGCACCTGTCCGTGTGTCTGCATGCAAATGGATTTCAAACAGTCCAGTCATACTGTATGTGAAGTGATGTCAGCCGGAACACCTGGCACCACAGATGATGTAGTTTAGTCAGCAAGTAGGACGGACAGCTGGTGCCAGCTCTCATAAAATGGGACTGAAAGGGCTGAGATGTCATTAAGCGCATTCACATAAATATGTGCCTATAAATTATATTTTTGTTTTCTTCGTTTTGCAGTTGCTACAGTCAGAAGAAATCGCGCCTTGTTTAGACCTGAAGGACGTTTCGGGTTGTGTGTTGACAAATTGTTGGCAGTGTTGTCAGAGTGCCTGAGGGGAGCCTGCAGCAAGAGACAAAAGGGCAGGGTTGAACACTACTTAGCAAGTTCAGCTTGAAGACACAGCGAGACTTAATTTTATTGCATCGAGCCTAGCGTCAGAGGCGTAGACAGATGGAATGTGAGGAATCCGGAGGGCAGGGAGGAGAGCTTGTTCGTACGAATCTTTGTGCTGTTGTGTTTTCACCGTTTGCAGGAGCGGAGCCGACCCCTGTTAAGTGTCTATGCTGAGCGCACACGCATCTCAGGAGACTGTAAAAACATTGTTGGCTGAAGGTGGCGTGAGACTTTTCTCCTAAAAGCCGTGGTGCTTTTCTTTTTCAGGAGCAGAACGCTGCTACCTCGCAGCCATGAGTTCACAGGCGAGCTCTGGCCGCAGCATGCTGTGTGAGTTTCCACAAACCCTTGATTTGTCTTTTTGGCTCAGTGTCTATTTGCTCATGTGGATGTAATATCCTGTGCTAATTGTCTGTGGTACTTATGTGGTTTATATTCAGTCCAGACCATAAATGACGACCTAAATGCGTCGCTGGCTACAGCGGACGAGTTATCCAGAGAGTTTAACTCCATGCTGAAGGAGGCCTCCTCCAGCAACAACAATACACAGGCGGGGCCTCAGGTACACACACGTACGCACACTCTCACACACACACAGACCTTGAGTACTGGTCTCTCCTTTTAGCTGTCAGAGTTATATTCTTTGTAGTCTTTGAAGTGTGGATTCATCTGAGAGTGTCCCACTTTCGTTAGTTGTAGTCCCGCACCCTCTCCTAGCTAGCCTCTAGGGGTTCCTTTCATCGTTCTTTCTCAAGAGCTAAAATGTGTTCCCGGAGTTTTCCTGTCCATATTGTTAGCTCTCTGAGTATCTACTACTGTACTGACCGGTAATATTTAAACGCTTTGTCTCATTAACCAAAATAAAACTTATTTTGTCAGTATTCTTCAAAAACGTATCCCATGAGTCTTAGCCCTGTGCCTGCTGTCAAAGACCCGTGAGTGCAGTAATTGTTGAATGCTAACAAAATGATTGATGTTTGCTCTTTGTTAAAATGACACAGTGCTCACATTTAACTATCCAGTGGTATAGTGTAGCCTTTCCTTATAATTTGTAACAGAGTTCTAACATTTTCCCTGCAGTCCAGGACTACAGTCACCAGAGAGAAGCCTCCGTCCACTGAGCCGTCCACCGCCTCCATCACTACAAGGGAGTCAAGCGGCAGCAGCAATGGTAGCTCCAGCTCTATGCCTTTCTCCCCGAGCTCGACATCTTTCCCTCCCGTGGACTTCGTCATCTCCAGCAATAAAAATGCACCATCCTCCCCTGTCTTCACCACCAGCCCACTCTCATCCCCCAAGATCCACAGGGGGGCCCACTCTACACATCCTGAAGCTAGGTCACCTCACACCCCAAGGCGTTACTCCCCCTCTCAATACGACAGGAGCCCGCAGGGTTCAATCGGTTACATAGATAGGAGCCCTTCTCCGAGCCCCAAAGCTGTTCCTTTTGACCAGTCACCTCGCTCTGCTTCACTCCACTCCTCCTCCAACCTGCTGAGCCCTTACGACAGCAGCCAGATGGGCCGGAGGTCGCCTCGGCCGGACAGAAGCCCCTCTCCTTTGTCTTTCAATCATCCGGCTTCCAACACGCTCCCTCGAAATTTCGGTTTCAGGCAACATGGTAAGCGGCTGTAGTTATCCAGCAGTAAGACAGTTAGCCAATAGTCGTTGGGCCAACTAAACCCAACAAAAATATTTAATTATCATGGGATTAAGTTAACAATACTCCCATTGTAGTCATTTTGACGTAGCTTCGCATAAAAGGTTTGTGCTGTAATATTTACAGTATGACCAGCACTGTTATGTTTGTATGTGAAGAAGTAGTGGTTTTGGAAACAGTTTAATCTTGGTGTGGATGTTTCAGTCACATACGTCATTTAAGGGCTGTTTAAGCAAGAAGCTGGTACCACTCACTCAAAACGATTAAAATGCCCCATTTTTGACCAGGAATTCTGAACTGTCCCCTCAGCGTAATGCTAGAGAGCTACTGATAAACACTGCTGATCTTATCGAATTGATTGTGTGCTGAAGTCGTGAATCAGGTATTGTATTGCTTATCATGGTATTTAGATATGGTATGTCAAAGGAGCGGGTGTGGTCAGCCATGGTGTCAATCCTACTGACATGTTCATGACCCCCAAACAGTTTGTTGTCGTTAGAGGTGGGTGGAAAGTTTTGGAAGCTGATTTGGTACCAATGGGCCTCATAGATATACAGTATAGTAGTCCTACCAGTTTGTCACAAAAAAAAAAAAAAAATACTGCCACTTTTCAAACATTTACACAAAAAGAGCTATGAAAATACACTGCAAGCTATCACTGAAAAAGTACTCTGTGTCACCCTGCCAACCCACCCAAAGGACCGAACTACTCTTTAAAGTTTAATGTGACTTTAATGTCAGAGATTCTTTAGCTCTACAAATAAAAAGTCTATATCGACCTTTAAAGTACTGTTCTTTTTAAAGTTACCTCTTTCTAGCCCTCCTACTCTGTTTTCGCGTTTATTTTTGCTTAATCTCCTTCCATTTTTCCCTTTCTCTCTCAGATGAGGGTGCGCAGCACCAAAAGAGTCCTGGCAAGTGGAACGAGACAGATCTCGACATGTCCTACGAGAGAAAACCTCACCACACCTATGACAGTTGGTTGATTTCTGCTACTTTTTGTTTTGATTCCTCAACTTTTATTTTGAGTGTGAGATATTGGATTTAGTTCTGAGAAAACTTTAGGTATTAGACCGAAGGAGCACTGGTTCTCTCCCTGCACCCTATGCAGTCTTCGTTTTTTAACTTAACTCTTTCCTGTTGCAGAGACAGAGTGGCTGCGGCAATCTGTGCCAAATAGCAGCTGGAGAGAATCCAACCTCGATGGCCCCTCTCCAGCCATAAGCCCCAAAAAGGTGGGTGGTGTTAACAGAGAGACTTTCAAAGAGGTTGAAAGTTAGTTTCAAGTAATCCACTTTTTAATTGATAAGTAAATGTTTTGCCATTCCTTCAATTGCGTAATTGCCGATGAAAAGAAGGCAAGACTGAACCATACAACAAAAATGTGCCAGCAGTAAAAATTTGAAAAATGAGCTAAAAGAGGCTTAGGAGCTCCACCGAGCTGCAGAATTAACAATAACTCTCTGTGATTTGGCCCCTATAAGAGACCCTTCACATTCCATCTGATTCAGTGGTCTGGGATAATCAAGAATTTATCCCTCTTTATTTTTCCTTTCCAGCTTCCTCACTCTCAGTCTCTCCAGTTTTCCCATGGTTCTCTTCCCCGTAACACACGTATATCAGTACCTCCAGATGTTTCATCCCCGGCCCACTCCCCTTACTACCCTCAGCCCATCATCTCCCGCATTTCTATTCCCCCAACTTCTTCTCAGTCCCGTCAGCGCAGACCCATCCCTCTCTCCGTCATCATGCGTCTCCAAAACCCCCATTGGGGAGCAATGTCAACCCACCACCCCAGAGTCCTGGGAGGAGAAGGGGACATGGCGCCCCACCAACCGGCTGGACCCGTCCCGAGGGAATTCATCCACCAACCTGTGCTCCAGCCTCAGCAACAGCCGCCTGAGCTGAGACAGCCAACCATATATAGCGATGGTAAAACATTTCAACAATTCAACATCTGCACTCTGTCTATGTTCACAGGATCTTTGTTCAGTTAACTTTGCAAAACAAACGGTGGTGTGCTTTCCATCTCTGCAGTGCTGAACCCAGGGGATATAGAAGCGGAGTTAGAGCGGCTGGACTATATTCATCACATTCCCGTGATTTCGGATAATCCCAGCATGCCAGAGGGTGGTAGAGAGATAGAGCAGGGCGTGCGGGCTCCTCCTCGGCCCCTGAGCCCCACCAGGTTGCAGCCAGTGGTGGCCCCTGAGGCCCAGAGCCAGGAAATCCCTGACCTGGAGGAGCTGCTCCGTATCCGGGCAGAAATCCCCCGGGCACTGAAGAGACGGGGCTCTGTGGACCAGTCACGGCCCATGAGGAGGGCCTCACATTACCAGCCAAACCAGTACAAAAATCTCATTGACAAGCTTTTTCGCAAAAAGGACCACCGCCAGAAGGGGGAGCAAGGTAGCGAGACTAGCAGCTCTTCAGACGGAGAGGACAGCGCTACACCTCCCGCCCCTGTACCTGCACCTCAGACATCCACACTGATTCCCCATGACTTCAGAGTAAGAAATGGGCTCCCAGTAACCGATGATGCAATAATCATAAGCAGACACATGTCAAACTGTAAAAAACAGATCCTTTCAATTGGCTGAAGATGTAATAAGGCCAGTTAATTTAAAAGAATGCATAAAATTATCATTGTGTCGTGTTAGAAATGTGTTATGTCACACCTCAAATGAAATGGGATCAAGTAATGATGGGATTTATACACTGAATGTATTACGATGCTTTCAGTGCATTGGAAAGGGACATTTTTATGTTACTACAGCACAATATCTGGCAACAATTATCATTATGAAACGGCTAATGTTACATTTGTTTTAAATGGTGAAAGAGATTCCCTGCAGTCAGGTGTTTTTTACTTTGTACACTTAAGCATCCTGTTTGTCCCCTTCAGAGCTACCATTCCATTCTGCGGCGGTCCAATCGGGAGCGCAGAGGTTCTGGGCAACGAGCTCGGCTCAGCCCGCTGGTCCTGCTGCTGGACGGAGCGTTGGTCGGGGAACTGGAGACGGTGCAGAGAGCGGTGCAGGAGGTGTGTGTGTGTACAGTAATGCACATATACCTCATTGCATTTACTGTCACTGCCACTACCACTACTATTGCATTGCAACTACTACTACTACTCTGCTGCTACTATTACTCCCAGTAATAGTATACCTAAAATACTAAACCCATAACACCAATAATTATATACAAGTAGTATTTTTTTTTTTTTAATAAACATGAAGCTTTGGTTCAGTAAGTGAAGCAAAATCATAAAGCGAGCAGACAATAAGGGTGAAATGAATTCAAAGAAAACCCTTGAAATTCTTTTAGTCTTACATCAGCAGCCTCTACAAATACATTTTGTTGTGTTAGAACTCAGACCAGTCCAGACTAAGACCGAGACAGCAAAGTGTAGTGCCAGCCTGGTGCACCAGTTCTGAATTTGGGCTTTAAGAAGCACTGACAAAACGTGTCATATTTAACTTACGTTTTCTCCTGGAGGGAATGCTGAGCATTACTCAGTACAACAGCTTCTGTTTCCATTTTAGGAGTTGGAGGTTAGGTGCTTTGAAAATGGATAAAGCCAGTTGCAATAGACAGAAACGCTTGTTCAACACTTTGTTAAACATCACGCTTGTTTGATATGTAGGCAGATGTGTAAGAATATCTGAGGGTGGAAATCCTTGCGGTGTGTAATCAATTACAGTTCAAACTGGTGAAACCACTCTGTGTAAAAATGTTTTCTGCAGATGAACGACCCTAGCCAACCGAATGATGAGGGCATCACTGCCCTTCACAATGCAATCTGCGGGGGCCATTACAATGTGGTGGACTTCCTTGTTCGCATTGGAGCCAATGTCAGCGCACCAGACAGCCACGGCTGGTACGTTTTTGCTTATTCCCTTACACCTTAATCCTCTCTCTCATTGACTTTGGCCATATGTGAAGATTAATTGTTAAGCCAGCACATAAAAGGGGGCACGATTTTTTATTTATTTTTTATTTTTTTGGGCTCACAGGACTCCACTGCATTGCGCAGCCTCTTGTAACGACCGTCCTCTGTGTGAGTTTTTGGTGAGGAATGGAGCTGCTGTCATGGCCGTGACGGAGAGCGACGGTGCGACCGCCTCCCAGAAGTGTGATCCTTACGCCGTTGGGTTTGAGGGGTGTGAGAGCTTCCTAAAAGGTGAGGCGACTTCCCACGCATTAAAACCACCACAACACATACACACACCCTATGACACTGTACTATTACAAACTTAAAATCCGTCATCTACAAAATGAATCATAAGATGACACCATTTGACAGCTGCTGCACCACACTTTTAACCTCTGGTTAAATGTCTAGTTTTTAAGCTTAGTCTCCCATCAATCGTTCACACACATGCACACAATATAGCCGATGCTAAAATAAAAAAACCTCCAGTTTACATTCATCGCTCTCATTTAAAATTCTCATCCAAAGTAACATAAAGGGAACAAATAAGGAACAAAACATTCTGGTGTCTCAATCAAAGTCACGACAACAAGACACATTATCGTGGCAAGCTCTAAAAAAAAAAAAAAATGGGATTCTTGTGCTTATTTATTTCATACCAAATCTGCATTTTTGGCAAGGTGGAAAACCATTTGAGACACCGTCTAGAACCTATTATACTAAAACTTTGGGTGTATTCACTGGAAGTTGAAAGTCTGGGAAACATTAGGCTTTTTATACATACATATATATATATATATAATATATATATATATACACACATACAGTATATCCTGTATTCTTTTTAATATCAGGTGTGGAGGAGGCCATGGGGGTGGAGAACAGCGGGGTGCTGTACGCCCTGTGGAGCTATCCGGCTCAGGCAGCCGATGAGCTGAGCTTCAAAGAGGGAGACATGGTCACTATCCTGCAGAAACCCGAAGGGTCCGGCTGGTGGTGGGCCTCGCTCTGCGGGAGGGAGGGATTAGTCCCAAACAACTACTTTGGGGTAGGAAACAAATTCCCGATAAACAGTGTAGCCTTCACTTCCTTTACCACAGTGCATGTCATAATGAAGGAAAAAAAAACATGGTAGTTTTGTTACATTTTTGTCTTGTTTTTTTGTTTTGTTTTTTTCAGCTTTTCCCGAAGGTGCGACCGAAATCTCTCTGCTGAGTGGTCTCTTTATCATCAACCCTGGTCAAACTAGTGCAGAGATTCTGTCCCGGAAACCTCGTGTCGCGGCTTCACACTGTTGTTTCAAAGGATTATGTCTGTGTTATTATGAAAAGCTTGTCCTGCTGCAGGGCATGAGAAACGTTTTTGATCTGTCATTCATGGAGAGTTGTAGGAGAAGTCTCTGTATTCATTTTTGCCTTACTGACGAGCATAAATCTTTACAGGTGACGTAGTTTGTAGTAAAGCTACAATGCTGTACTGTGCTGTGCCTTCCTGTTGGGGTATTTCTGTCTCTCCGAAGGTTACAAAAGAGCCAGATTAATGCTGTTCCTGTCAGTCGTGGACATTTCTGACTCATCAGCTAATAATACCAATAATCATGAACGGGGCGGCTGCTGGTGTTCAGTCCACTCCTCAGCGAGGTCAGTGTAGCTGTATGCCATCAACGAAGGTGACCCGCGATTGCTCAGCAGCGAAAAGGGCGGCTTCAATCAGAGCAAAATCCGCCTCTGCTCATTACTGGAACAGAGAGGCATTGTTCGCTCCCTGTGAGAGAGCGAGTGTTGGGAAGTTGACGCGATATTTCGAAAAGCCTCTTTGTACACGTCGCTGTTTTTGCAAACAGATTCTTAGGTGTCGGTGTTGGTCTCCATGGTCAACTTTTTCTGACCACAGTGGCAGATTGACCGTGATAACAACCACATCCCACTTTAACCACTTTACTAGCCAAATACGTTACGTTTCAAGAGTGATGTTTTCCTACTAATGTGGCTGTAGACCTTACATTGTATTTTTCAATCAGCCTCACTAAGATTTCGCCAGCATTGGGCTCGTTTCTACTTGGCTGTAGTCCTTTATACACGCTGTTGGTCCTCTGTTATATTTTTATGCTTCCTATGTAAATGAATCTCGTGTGAAAGAGAATGTGTGTGTGTGTGTGTGTGTGTGTGTTTTCGATGACAATGAAACCCAGTCATTTAGCGGATGTGTTTCTATTCGCAGTGGTAGAATGAGTATTTGATTATGCGTTTGTTTTCGGATTTTTTCTGCAACTCTCATTGCTAGGGACTGCTGTGCACTTAACCTGTAAGCCCTCACAAGGGGCACGCAGTGACAAAATCTTTAAATAAATCAATAAATAAATCAGTTGAATGTTTTTGGGTTCCATTGACAATGTCTGTCATGCGTTTGTGGCTTAAAATACGACTGTGAAATGTCCTTTACTGACCAGCAGATGACACTGTATAATCAAGAATAAATTCAGCACCAACATAGAATTTACATTTTACAATGCTACCAGCTAATGTAAACTAATATACAGTATTACACCATTTATCAAGGCTGCTCTGTGAAGTATCATTTCTCTGTGTTGTGCTTTGTATTAAATCTTCTTATCACTTTGATTACTCTTCCTTGATGTTATATTTATTCTCATGCTCTTCCTCCCTCTCCTCTTCTCTTAAACCGCCTGGGCGACTGCTGTGATTCTTAACGAATTAATTAGCTGCACTATTATGTATATGTGCAATTACTAAAAACAAAAAAAAAAGAAAAAAAAAACTACACACACGGTTAATATTTTTTTAATTAAGTCTGACTCTAGCCTTTTGATCTGCTGACTATCTCTACCCCACTGGTATTAAGAAAACACCAACACTTGTATGTTTCATCACAATCCCCGAGGAAGATTAGTGTCAACGTTGTCTGAGGCTGACTGCTGTTCCCCTTTAATGTTTTTCTTTCATTTTCCTTTTCCTTTTTTTTTTTTTTTTTGAATTTTACGTAGAATACAAAAAAAACAACTGATGATAACGCACACACATTGACAATTTGTTCTCACACACTGTGGCGAGCTAATGTGGTGTTTCCGATTTTCCGGTGAATAATTCAAGTGGACTGAACTGTCCACTGGCCTCTGGCAGCATAACAGATCTCCTGGACCTGACTAGAGAGGAGCAAACACTGCAAAACAAATGCCCATGTTAAGTCTCATCTTTATTCACAAAACATTATATTTCTTGATCCAAGTCAACAACTCAACCAAGGAGGTGAGATATTGTGACTTATATCACTGTAGTTTCACTTGGCATTTTTCCTCTCTATATCAAAGAGGGGATGAGTAACAATAAATACTAAGAGTCACTTCATCAGATTGAAGATGATTTTTTTCCACAGAGGGAATTAAATTTCTTTAATCATAACTTTTTCACATTTTCTGTAAAGTGACTCTGGTTTTAGATGATAAAAAGGATGAGTCACAGTCATTTCAATCAATGGTTTCCAACGTGGGGGTCACAAGATGATTAATAGGATAAAAGAGATAAAAAAAAATTTTTTGCTTTACAGCTTATGTTCACTTTTTCTGACTTTTCTGTTATCATGTTTTTATGGTGAAATACTGGAATATTAAGGTTCTTCGGAAGTCTTAACTATTCAGATGAAACTGTGAAAAGGAAACATCGAACATCGTCATAAGGGCTCTCAAGTCATAGATACTATATATGCAACCTGTGACATGTGGTCTTGGGAAAACATTTTTAATGACTGCTATCAAAAGTGTCTGAGAATGTGCTGCACAAACCACCCATTGCCCCCTCACAGTGTAATACATAAGATACATTTGTGAAAGTTTCTTGTTGAGAATGAAAATTAAACATTGCCTCTCTCTGAGATGCATCTAGTGCAGGGCTGTTTATTGCGGGGATTAGAATTCATTACACTGTGTTGCAGGGGTTTCTTTTCTTTCTGATCACCGAGTCTCGGACCCGCTCCTGTCTGCAACCACAGATGCACATTTTCGTTGGGCCTGTATGACCGCGAACCTTCACTCGTGCTCAGGGCGCTTGTGTCTCGCCGTTGCTCTTCTAAAGCGCCGCACCGGAGACGGAACTGCATCTGCAGCAGTGAAGAGTTTTGTGCTGAACAGTGATTCTGTTCAAGCAGAACTCGTTTGATGCCTCATTGAAACCCCATTATAGCCACGGTGGAGCAAAATGAACTGTTATTGACGTGGTCTGCAGCCAGCTGCTTCAGGGTGGCGGGGGAGTGCGGTTGCTCGCCCAGTCCGCGGCGCGGTTGCACATTTTTATTTTTATCTCATTCTCATTTTCGTCACCGCATTCAACTCTGCCTCACCGCCCCCGCCGCCCCCACCGACGCACGCACACGCTGCGATTTCAGACGTGCTCTTCGTTGTCGGAGCCTGCCTCTTTGGCCCATCGGGTTCTGAACCCCACTCGACACGACAGGCCGGCCCCTTCGCCTCCTGCTTTCGAATGAACACATGAGAGGAGTGAGAGCGGACGGGCTTTACCGCCGCGAAGTAAACGACAGAGCTGGGGAGGCTCTACGGACAAATAGGAGGGCCGAGACAATGACACAGCGGGATGGGAAAATCGAATGACGAGAAATAAAGACTGGAATGCCCTTCTGAGTGCGCCACACAATTTTCTTTTTGATGGGATACCTGCTAGAGGAATGCAAGGATAATCTATAAACCACTCAACCATGTCAAATGTGCTCCATTATGCCTGCCCTGACTGACAGCGAGTAGAGTCAAACTATTACGACCTCAGATCTGTGCTGGTGTTGACCAGAAGAAAAAGAAACTAGAAAAAAGAAAGAAAAGGAGGGATTCATTTCATATTTTGGTTTGTGAATTATGGAGTTGAAGTAAAAAATTTGGTAAACAAACTCGCATCCATACACACAGACATTGTTGCAGACATGACCGGGGAATACGATGCCTCTGTCTTAAGATGGAAGCCAGAAGACCCACAGGTCATCAATGTTGTATGTTTTTCCCTTTTAAGTATTGAACAGACGCCCCTCTCACTTATACTTCTGAAGAGATTGGTTCTGTCAGAAAGGCAGCTGGAAAGTATCTTATAATGTGATCTCAGTAAGAGCTCCGCTTCATTATTTAGGGCCAACAAACGCGTGTGTGCGCGTGTGTGCGTGTGTGTGTGTGTGTGTCTCTGTGGCTCTAAATGGCTGCGACAACAGTTGGGTGATGGATCATACCGCATGCCATGTCTGTTTTCCAACGGTGCAGACCAGAACTGGACTGATGTCTCCCTATATTTGTGAGTATTGTACATGACAGCCAGCAAACTGCCTTGGAGGGAGACCCTGTTTGTGTGTGTGTGTGTGTGTGTGTGTGTCTGCATTTCTGCATGCATGCTCCACTCTCACTCAGACGCTGAGGTGAGCAGACAGATCCGTGGCCCTGCAGAAACATAGAGCTTCACTGAGCCCAGCCAGCCCCTGCATCAAGGGCACGGGAAGCAAATAAAATATAAATATACAAAAAAGTGAAAACAGCAGCCAGCAAAAATGTCCATTCCGCTTCTGTTTCTTTCTTTCTTTCCCTACCTCAACTCTTCTGGCCACGCTCCCACTCTGTGCTCCTGTGGAGTAATGAATAATAGAGGAGTGCTTGTCCTCCCTCGTTCCCCTAGTTAATCAGAGCTTGCCTGGCTGCCCTCTTCTCTGCAACTCCTCACTTTAATAAATCATTCAGGGCCTTCAGGACGACAGGTCCGTCAGTGCAGGCTAAGCAAGGGCCACGGTGGTAAAAAAAAAAAAAAGGCCTGACGTCTTTTCTCACTACAACCTCTTCCTCCACTCCAAAACCAGAAACAGCCCTTTCTGAATATCTACTCTCTTTCCTCTGTGTGTCCTTCACTTAGTCCTTCACTTTTAGTTGCCCCATCTCCTACGTCCTCCTCTCACTCTTCTTCTTGTTAGAAGACAAACCAGACTGGCAAGGAGTGGCGCTCCGTTTCTCTGCCCCTCTCTGGCTCTCTCCCACGAGGGAACCATTTCACTTAAGCTCTCGCTCTGCCAGGGGTCGACCCCAGTGCGCAATGTTCTCATTCCTCACCTCTTTCCTCCCGCTCCACCTTTACGCCCCTACTTTCTCCCTGCCCAGAAATTCCTGATGACGGATGACGTCACGTGAATGTGTCCCCAGCGGATGCTGCTGCAGGGAGGGTCGTAAGAGGGATGGATAAAAAAAAAGAAAGAAAGAAAGAAAGAAAACATTGCAGGATGTGCTGGGAGAGACTAATTCCCCTGCAATTGTTACATCTAGTCATAGCTACAACCATTTTGCTATTCAAAGATTGCATTAGCTTACAGGAACTTTTAGAGAAAAGACAAATGTGGGAAATTGCATTGGCTGTTAGGAGGAACGTGTACTTGACTAACCAACTAACTAACCAACAGAATTGTATTGTGGTCCTCTGAGGCTATTGCCATTGATGAAATTGATGATAAAGAAAATTATGGATTTTTATCAATGATCGCTGAGCATCGGGGCAAAAATTGTGAGACCAGAACAAAGCGATGAATTTCAACCACCAAAACTGGATATTTACAACCACCAGCCAGCAAAAGACTACGAGGACTTCAGTCACAAAAGAGCTCGTGACAATACGTCCCAGGGTCAGTTGGGATTTGTTCAGTTATGAGCGTGTGCAAAGGACAGGACTTCTGAGAGGTTGTGTGGCGTCAGGACAGGGCCACAAAGCCTGAACGAATTGCTCCTAAAACCTTTGTCTTTGTGCTAAGCTAGGGTAAACATGTCTATGAGCTGGAAACTGACTGACTTTGATCTCAAAGTCATCTAATTCAGTGAGACTGCAAACAAAACAAGCACATTTCCCTAAATGTTGGCCTCTTCGTTTAACAAGGAGCTGTACTCAGATTCTGGATCAGGTCTCTATTGAAAGGACAATCAAGGACAAATGCCAGAATGGATTTGTGTGTGTGTGTGTGTGTGTGTGTGTGTGTCTGGGGGGGCTTTTATAAAAGCCTTTGTTTCTCTCCTAAACCTGGAAATGCTCTGTCACTTTATGTTGTTCTCCCTTCTTCTCCTCTCCATCCATCCATACTCTATCTCTCTTCTCTTCCCCTGCCCTCGCTCCTCCCTCACAGCCTCAGTATCCTCCCTGGGTATCGCTTTGTGCAAACAACCTATCTCACTCCTCTCTCCTCTCCTCTCTCTTGTGGGTGTTCTCAGCCTCTTTGAGTCCTTTACAGGCAGACTTCCCGAGCAGCAATTATTCTTAATCTGGCTCCATTAACTAAGCCCCCCCCCGACTCCTCGGCGGGAGGGTATTAATCACTTTAACTGACAAAAATCCGGAGACCCCCATCCCATCCTCCATCTCTCATCCTCTCTCTTTGGATGTTTCTCTCTCTTCCTCTCCATTCCTCTTTCATTCTTTCGTTTCCTCGGTCTCTCTAAAGCTCTCTCTCCCCCTCCCTCTCTCTACATTAGTGCACGAATGACTCAACTTGGGCTTTTTCTTCATCCAGGCTCCCCTCTCACTTTGCACATCTAATCCCCTTAAATGACCACTTAGGCATTCAATTCATTTTTTACCACAATTTCATTATAGTAAGCAAAATACAGTAGAAAAAAGGAGGGTATGGGCCCGTATGTGTGTGTGTGGGCGTGCTTGCGTGCTTGCGTGCGTGCCGAATATGCCCTGGCTTGTGCGAATGCTCTGGTGTTTTCTTGCTGTCTGATCTGATTAGTGGATGTTCCCTTTAAAATGTTCATAACGAGGTGCTGTTTCAGTTCACTGTGAGGTTAATGAATAAGAGAAGGAAGATGTGGGGGAAAATGTGCTGCATCTGGGGAAAAAAAAATATTACAGGGCACCAAAAATAATACGAGGGAGAGAGAGAGAGAGAGAGAGAGGACAATAGACTGTTGAGTGCAGAGGAGGGTTGTGTAATATCATCATTTTGTGTGGTGACCTCAGTTAAATAGTGCAGTCTGCCTCGTCGCTGTGAAGCACTCTGCATCGTGCAGCTCCCTCCATAGCTAGAATTTAAATGCATTTGTAACACACCTGCTGCAGAAAAAACAACCTCAGCACAGATTGTTGATCATATCTGCGGAAACAGGAGCGAGAGTCCACGGCCACGCCGGCGGTTCTGTGAGGCTGTGCTAAGGCACAGTGGTGCCTTGAGCTAAGTGCTGCCGCAGCAAGTCGACAGTTAACATTAGCGTGCTTACGGTGACATTGCTGACATGCTAATGCTAAGCAGGTGTACTGTTTGCCATGGTGTGTTGGCCTGCCAACATATGGTAATTATAACTAAACGCAAAGAACAGCCGAGGCTGATGTGGCTGATGTCATTCGTTTCGCAAAGCGCTGGACAAACGCAAATTTAGACCTGATGATGGCGCTCAATCATCAATCGTCATCAGAGTCATAATAAATCACCCTGAGTGGGACGTGAAGGATTGTAGCAAATTCCATGACGATCCATCCAACAGCCGTTGAAGCGTTTCGCTAAAAAAACACAGAAGTCAACAACATGGTGGGTTTGGAGGAAAAGTCAGAGGTCATTAAAGTCAGTAGAAATTCATCCTCTGGGGAATCTGAATTTTCTGTGTAAAATTTCATGGTAAACCTTCCAATCATTTGTGAGATATTTCACTCTGAACCACAAATGTCAACCTCATTATGGCCATGGGATCACCAAAGTTGTTCGGATGAATCCTCTGGGGACAATGAGCGCCTGTACCGAATGTCCATTGCAGTTTATCCAATGTTGGTTGAGATATTTCAGTCTGGACCAAAGCTGCGGACCAAGCGACCGACCGGGGATGGTCAATTTTGTTATTTGTTCTCAAGTGTGCAGTCTCAAATATAGTGTGTTTACAAATTTTGCTTTTGGGAAGGCCTCACCTTTCGCTTCTGCTCCTTTTTGCATATAGTGCAATTTTCTTTACACTACGAAAAATAACTTATCTAATGCTGTTCACTCAACCAGTTCAGTTGTTTAAAATAAAACCAAGAACTATGAAACATTTGTATTGAAATTAAAAATTATTCATTAGTTTTGAGAAACAATGCACAAAGTTTAGCACATCACTTAAAGGTGAAGTCATTTGTAATGTTGTGTTTTGTTTTGGTTATAAGGACGAAAATGAAAAAGTATATTCAACATTTTATTTTTCGTGCAGATCTCTTTGGTCTTTGCACGTCATTACAGTTTTGTTAAATTTACACGTTTACCTTATCCCCATAAGCCCCCATTTTGTTTTTCTTTTGTACCTAGCATCTTACACCCACCATCTGGTCGAGGTTTGTTCCAGGTTGGTGTGTTGTCTGCTCTCACATTCCTCATGAGGATGGATGTTAGAGAGGAATGAAACTGACTGCGACTATGCCAAAGAGACAGGGGACAGATGAATAATCCTCTGGAAGCTCAGTCCTATTGCAAGAGGATCGAGCCGCTGAACCAATCGCAGTTAGGCGAGCCAGGGGCGGTGTCCCATCAATAAAGTGGACAGGACTGTTTCTCTTTTGGTGTTCGCTTTCCCGAGCGCTCTTCATATCTCTCCCTCCGTCTGTTTTTTTTATTTGCCCAACTATTAAAAGTGATACTTGACCCAAAATCTATCTTCTGGCTATCAAACACTCTTTGAAATGTGGCTGTAAAAAGTTTTGGGTTTTGTCCTCAGCAGAGAGCTGCAGCCGTGGTCAGCTTGAATTATGACAGTTGCAATAAATTTCCGAGTTTTTCCAAAAGTCGGTGTTGCACTATCACCCAGTGCATACGCCAAAAAAAGTGCAACTGTGCATTAACGTCTCTTTCCCTGACCCTGCACTCCGTCCCATAGACTTCACACTAAGATGCTGTATAGGCTCTAGGGAAGTTTAACAAAAGTTAAACCTTCACGGTTATGATTGATCCTGTTCGTGGATCAAGGTGTCGTTTTTATAGTTTTGCGGGTGTCTTCTGTATAATGGTGGTCCCTGTCAAAAATGCTTTTTGAGCAACAGGGGGATTTTTTTTTTTGTTTCGTTGCAGAAGTGCAGGCGGCCACTGGGACAGCTCGGCAGCAAGGCTGACTCGGCTATGCCGTACTCAGCTCTCTTACCACAGATTTTCTTCAGGAGTAAATTCACACAACGGTTTTACATCAACCTCGGCCTTGGTGAACAGTGTCGCCCTCTGAGGGGGGCTAACACATTGCGGAGGAAACCAGCCTATCACTTTGGCTGATGCTCTTCCAGGGTCAGGAGAAAATGGTCCCGGGTTAAAGAAATAATGCAACATTATGCTTTCTCGAGAAGATCGATACCACTCTCGTATCTGTGCGTTAAAAGTGACGCTGGAGCCACTAGCCGGTTAGCTTAGCTTAGCCCAAAGCCTGGGAACAGGTGGAAATAGCTAGGGAACAAAATCTGCACCAACCAGCACCTTTAAAGCTCAGTAATTAACAATTTATATATCATAGAACAATGCATAAAACGCATTAGCGTATTTCCCAATCTGTTGAACCGTTTCTCTAAAAGTGCTCCTGCAAAAAAAACAGACGCAGTCAAGGACACAATTGGTGTCCACCGGTAAAATAAAAATTGCAGTGCGCCGTTACGCCTGATCCTGTAGCGTGATCGCTTGCTCCTCAGTGGGCTTCGTTTATCGTGTGACTGGGACTCATGTATACTGAAGTTATTTAGTACTGACAGCTGAAAGCCTTTCAGTACAGTACTGATTGTTAAAAATAGCTTAACAATGTTATATTATGGTATTTCAGCTATGTTACTGACGATCATTTAGCTACAGTCGTGATGTAAGGGTGAGGTGTAACGGCCCCAAAGTCCAGCTTCTTCTTTTCATTTCATGTAATACAGACGACAATCGGTGGATGGAGACTTTCTTAATCCGAGGAGCCCGCTGATGCCATGAACGCTGAACTTTGATCACAGGTGTCTCACAGGTGTCGCGGCGATGAGACCGTGACTCCCGCCGGAAGTGTTTACATCACAACAAGCTGCTGTTGTGACTTGTTGGTCCCCAAACAGTGCATCACTTTTTGCCCCCCCCCTAACAACAAGCCCTATGATCAATTTACCGGTACGTTAATCTCTCCCCTGCTGAGAACCCCCCCGTGTCTTCCCTAACGTCTCTCTCCCCTGTTCATTCAGGAAGACCAGCACTCCAAATATTGAAAACCAAATCTAGCTCGGACCATGAAAATTATGGCACTTTTTCAGGCATCTATGATCACTGAACCATGCATCCTCCATATTCAAACTCTGCGTGTGTGTGTGGGTGTGTGTGTGCACGTACGTAAACATACCTACCTGTGTGTGGTCTGATTTGTGATGCCTAACATGTGACCCGTGTGCGTGGTTGTGTGTCTAATGCCGAGCTCTCTCCATTTTGATTGTCCTTGTGTCATGTAACATTTCTTTCCTTATGTAAGATAAATAATTCAGGCCTCTGAAGGCAGAAAGTGGACTGAGAACATTCATGGGGGGGGGGGATAAATAAATAAAAGAGCCATGAGCCCTGACTTTCCCCATGACCTGTCTTTCAGGGAGCGACAGAGCACAGGGGCTGCACTTCCTCTGTGGTGGCGCATAAAAAACCCGGTCTGACCGCAGCGCGAGCACAAGCCAATCAGCCCTCGCCGGCTGTGTGCAGCCCAGACGGGAGATCGAGCTGCTGCACTTGCATTTCTCCCAAAGTGCTTGGCACACAAACAGGATCTCCTGTTAGCCCCTCTCTGTCCAAGTTTAATAGATTACATCTTGCTAGATTATCAATATGTGCTCCGGGGCTGTTTCACAAAAAAAAAAGGGAAAAGCATCCTGGACACTTAAGCTCATGTTTTGTCTTTTTTTAAATATCTGAACTGAATAAATGAAATTTAATGTGATAACACTTTCTAGCTATAATTATGTGATTTTGTTTGATATTGCTTCCTCTCCGCGGTGAGCATTGGATCAGCCGTGTACTTACCACCTCCGGCTTTCTGCTAGTTGCACAGTCCCCCTCCTCTCTCCCTCCTTCAACCTCCCTTGCAGGGTTTGCTGAGGTGGCCGTTCATGAAGCGCTGTTGCTGCTCTGAACGGAAAAACACCAGCTTACTCATAGTGTCAAGCCTCGCTCTATTTGCCTGCAGCTTTTCTCATCTAATCAACAATGTTGTGGCTGCGCTTAACTTAAAGTCTGACTACACGGATTTTGCCGAAAACCCTGCTGTATGTGTGGACCTGCTGCCTCCCCGACTGCCTGCCGTCTCGGCACAAGGCGGTCTCTGCCTTCCCCTCCCCCCGTTGCCTCAGTCCCCCGGTTAGCCCGTTATTCTAGAATCGCATCGCAGGAAACGACAGGCAGGTTAAGGCGACGCGAGTCCTGTTCTCACCCTAGCGTCGCGGCCCATCGACATCAGACAGCGGCGAGCAGCGCGTAAATGCACACACCGCACACAAGGAGTCACCAGTTGAGGGCTGGGGTGAATGGGGGCGACAGTGCAGGGAGGCCGACGCCTCCCAGTGATATTTGTGAAGTGAGGAACGCGCACATAAAGAAATGAAAAACTGCTGTATCGAAATCATCCATTTTTATCCATTTTCCAAGCCCGTTACTGCATCGTTGTGCATCTTGGCCTCAACTACCAAACTCAAAGACTCAGGGTTTTCTTTGTTTGGAAAGTGATGGACCTTTATGGCCTTTACAACAGCTGGATACTGTAGATTATTTTGATACAAGGAGACAGCGCGTTTCTGGTTAAGAATGGTGGCTATGGCTGTGGCTTAGTTGGTTATGAAAGGGTCACTAACTCACTTTTTTCCGCACTGTTTTTTATGCGCTTGTATGAATTTGAACTTGTTTACACGACATGAATTTTGTCTCAAAACAAAAATATGGTGTGAAAGTTTTTTTCTGCTACATCCACCGATAGCAGGTGAGTGCTTGGAAGGCTGATACGGGAGCCTGGGGACAGAGGTCGCCGATATATTTTGGGTCAACAACCGATGTTTTCTTGCCGCTTGCAGGCCGGAGTATTTCAAAATATTACGTCGAAACCTGAAACACGCTGAAGCGGTGAAAGTGAACGGATGTGTTACAGGGCTGTTTCGCGTAGTCGCGGCCCAGTTCACGTTGCTGTCGTGTAGTTGGGGTTCATGGTATTAAGAGGCACACAGCACTGCTTGTGATGCAAGATCAATATCGGTCTGGCACGAAAGGAACATACATCGGTCTCATTCCGTCATTAGTGCCCTCACTTTACTCCTCCCACCGAATCGACTCTATCATCTCCTTCCCCGTCCTTTACTCTGCACGTTTCAGCTAATAAGTAGAGCAGAGAGATGAGGATGGAGAAAGACGATGGGACAGAGAGAGAGAGAGCAGGGAGGAGAAGCAATGGAGAACTACAGGAGGAAGAGAGGCGGTTAGAGCGAAAGAAGGAGGGGGGGAAAAAAAGAGACGGAAAATAGAGTGGTGAGGGAGGATGTGCTCAGACTGAGGAGAGTGTATTGATCCCTGCGTCCTGATGGACCGAGAGGACCCCTCGTCCCTCTGACAGCCAGAGACAAATGGAGAGCACGAGATAGGCGGCTTTGCGGCTGTGCTGACCGGATTGAAAGAAGCAGACAACAAAAACAGACACAAAACAAAAAAAAAAAAATAGCACAAAGGTCTGACCATATCTGGGGGAGGGGGATTCTAGCTAAGAGCAGTGCACCTCATTAAATACTCAGCGTAAGCCCTGTGGATTTCATTGACTGCCGGTGTCCAGTAATGCCTGAGCTTTATCTCGCACCGGCCTCCCCTGATAGAGGCAAAATGAGCATGAGCCCGAAGCAGGGACAATGGTTTGTTTGTTTTTTCCTTTTTTTGTTTGTTGTTTGTTGTTTTGTTTGTTTTCTTGCATCTTGACTCGTTTCCGACTGGAGGGCTTAACGTGAGCCGGTCTGGTGGACCAAAGTGGGTCACAGGGTGAAGTGGACATGAAAGGCCTGACACTAAGTGGAGTCATCCTTGCTGGGGGGCGTCTCGCTACCTCCTCCTCTCTGGAATTGCACATACACACACAAAGCCACTGCACCCCCCCCCCCTCCTGTTTCGATTGCTGCCTCTGTCCATTTCTGTGTTTGCTACATGCTGCAGCATCAAGGAGGTTTTCCCTCTCCTCACACGTCCACCTTCCTGCCTGTCCAGAGTCCGAAGACCCACCGGCGTCCCGACCAACACACGCGTTATTTGTTTTTCGAAGGCTGACCCTAAACCTCCCTGCTACATCCCCACTTTAACCCCAATCCTGATTCCAACCCAAACCCAAGCCCTGAGCCTTCTAATCCTCTTAAAGAAGTAAGAAAAGGCTAAATGTCCTCACTTAGACTGTGTTCTTCTTTCTATCCGTATGAAGACCTCAGAGTAATTCGAATAAAACGTACACACACACACACACACACACACACACACACACACGGTCAAGCAATGTGCCAACAGGCTTTAGGACCCAGCATTTCCGCCGTAATAAGGTGGAAGAGCCGAAGAAAGGCAAAAAGGAGGGGGGGGGGCATCAGTATTAGGAAAGTCAGGGAAAAGCTGAGCGTGGAGGGAGAAAGTTGACGCGGTGTGAGACGCACTGCAGCCGCAACAAGGATTAAGGAGAGACCTCCAGAGCGAGCCGAGCAGGACGCAGGAGAAGATGCTCTGCGGGGGGAAGGGGTGTCGCTGACGGAGCATGCACATTACTGACGCCGGGCTGCACAGGTGCAACGCGGGCATCTCCATGCGTCCGCGGCCGCGGCAGCACAGCCCGACGCGGGGACGTCGACAAGTTTGGCTCCGGCCCGGTCCCTCGGCGCTCGCGTCCGCCCGCTCACGCGAACACGTGTAGGAGGCGTGCACACGTCCGCTCCTGCCGAGGCTGACACGAACACACGCGCACACCGCCCCCCCCCCCCGCACACGCCCGCGCTGAGCGCACGCTCAACGGCGCGCTGTCGGTGTGTGGAGGCATCCGGTCCCACGGATGGTCGAGGCTGGGAGTCTGGATTCCGCCGTCTCTTCTCGGGGGACGCGTCCCGGGCACAGGACGGCAGGACAGGACGGAGAGGAACGGAAGCCGACTTTCCAGCTTAAAGGTGAGAAAAGACTTAAATACTCAAAGGAAGCCTTTGCTGCTGCTGTGTTACTTTGGGAGAAGTGTTTTGTTTTTTTTAAGAGAAAGAACAAAAGAAAACCCTGAGTTATAGTGTTTTATATAATGTTTATATATATATATATATATATATATATATACATATATATATATATGTATATATATATTTCCCCCTTTTCTGTTATCCCCTCCCCCCCTTTGTGAAACAGCATTTGTATATCTCTTTGTGAAGGTTAAAGCATAAAAGTACTGATAGCCTGTGTTTAACCCGTGTTTCTGTTTCTCCAGTTAAAGGTTCATACCATCCATAATGACTTACTCCTATTCAAGTTTATTTTGCAGCAGTTATTTGTCAGAGGAGGCCTTGGGTTGTTAAGCCGGTCTCTGTGTTGACATGAAACCCCTTCAATCGCTGATTCGGGGCTAATATTTGAGAAGGGGGATTTAGTCATTATGATGATGGCTCCGATGTCCGAGATCTCGATCTGATTCTCAGCACGTGAGGCAACATTCTGTGTTTCTGTGATACTGTGAAAAGGAGCTGGATGTCAGCAACACTGCAGGACCGAGATATCTTCCGTTTACAGTATCAATTCAACTGGAGATGAATTTTCTCACAGCTTTTTCTTTTTGTGTATAATTGTGCATATACAATGGAGGATATTCTGCTTCAGAGTGGAGCCCCAGCAGCAGCAGAACAACCCCCCCCCCCCCCATTACAAACACACACAGCGCTGCTCCATTGTTTATGTTTGCTTAGCTTTTTACTGATGTGTGACAAGCCTGTCGTGCAGTAATATAAAACCGGAGCACGCTCATGCAGTATTCCTGAGACCTCGGAAAGCATGACACTTCTTTTTCATCTCTTTTGTTCAGCTATGAAATCTGGTTTGAAAGATCACATTTATATCATCACATACTATATATATATATATATATATACACACACACACACACATATCAGGATAGTCTGAGTGCACACTGGGTGTTTTGCTTGAAAGCATTCCTAATCAAGAGCCAGTCTTTTCTCTGCTGCTCTTAAGCTGACTGTGCTGTGTGTATTTGTGTGTGTGTGTGTGTGTGTGTGTGTGTGTGTGTGTGTGTGTGTGTCTGTGTCTGTGTGGATGGGTCATTGTCAATTAAAGGCCAACAAATTTGCCCTCCCGCTGCGATGATGACGAGGACGGTGATGATGATGATGAGGAGACCATGTAATACATTGTCGCTCATGTAAACACCTGTGAGAGGCCGATTACCTCGTTCAGCTCATTGCTGCACACGACCCCTAACACACACTGGTTTTAGTTACTTGCGAGGGCATTGCCTTGATTCATGTCCGTCCCCTAAAGGCTTGAACGTGACCCAAAACGGCTAATTTAAAGCTTCAGCAAACCCAGGAAATCCTAAAACCTCAGTGGTCCACCTGGCACGCGCCAGCGTTTTGGACCCCAGATGGAGGGAGGATCCCCTCAATATGCGCGAACAGATATTTGTCAAAACATTGAGATTAATACTATTACACACAACCTCACACACACACACATACACACACACACATACATGTACAGAGTTAATTACATGCAGGCATGTACAGGTCGTAACACTGCAATACGTCTGATACAAACACAGTCAAGATGACGTCTATGCAGCCTTTGTGTAGTGCCTGTTAAGCCTCTCATCTAAAGAGGCTTTTTCCAATAACAAATTAGGACAATTAAAATGATATATTTAAACAATAACAGGCCGGTATTAGCCACCATTTTCTTTAAGGGGGTTTTTATGAAAAGTTTCGGCTGTAAATTTCATTTACACCGAGGATAAAAAATTCAGTTTGGAAGGATAAAACAGAATCCTCTTAATGTTTGGAATTTCTTTGGCGTAAAATAATGGACACACTTCCATAGTATTTTATGCCGGCTGTGCAAAAATATCTGCTCAGCATCTTTTCCATTAAAACATGTTTTTTTATAAGCCAGGACATATTTTTCTAGTCTCTGGACACAGCTCCATAACAGTGTGTCGAAAGAGTCAACAAAGATGAATTATCTTAACTAATTTATGACGGATTATTGTGTTTGCTTTCCAATTTGGTTAAGTGGTCGAGATAACATGTTGGAACTGGAGATTTTTTTTTTTTTTTTTAAATCTGTCTGATCATCATAGTTGCTGATGGCCAAATATATGAAAATAAAGCCATAGTTTAAAAAACAAGAAGAAGAAAGATTTTCCTTTAAGCTGAGAAATTACTTCACAAATGGCCTCTGTGTTGGTATAAAGTGTGTTGTATGTCGCCGGGAATGTGCAGGTATATGCAACGAGCATTTGAGTAACCTTGTCTTACGTTGTCAGGTGTGTTTTACGCAGTAACATTCACGTGTACGATCGGCGTACAACCGTACGTGTACGTTTAAAGGCATTCCTGCCAACCCCGGAGAATACAGCGAACTGAGTTGCAGCAGCTGTGGAAGGCGCTGAAGCACAAGTGACACACACACACACACACACACATGTATATATATACACAGACACGACACAAATCACACAATATTGTGAGATATAGCCAGCCTCTGTACAGTGTGTCCCATGATGCTCACAGATGCACGTAACATTACACTGAGTACTACGTACAACGCACTCTGCAGAGATGCTGGACCCATTTGCAACGTATTGCAGATGGATAACTTCTTGTTCCTCAGGCCTCATTGAACACAAGCACCAGCTGTGCGAGGAGCGTGTGTGTGTGTGTGTGTGCGTGTGTGTGTGCGCGTGTGATTTGTGTGGTCATGTTTGTGAGCATGTAGGAGGCAGGGCATGGACAGCTTCAAAAGGTTTGTTTACCGCGTGTGTCTGGAAGGGGAATGATGCAAGGCTGCGAAGGACCGCATGTGTGTTTGTGAGCGCACGTGTAGTTAGGTGAAGGAAATTAAATGACTGTGTGCGTGTGTGTGTGTGTGCGCGCGCGCGCGTTCGCGTGTGTCTGGGATTAGAGCAGGGCATACTGTGGACTGATTAATGAGCTCATGCTGTCATACACACATTCTGCACGGGGGGGGTGTTCAAGTAAACTCAGCGCCTGGCGTGACTGCGCTCGTCTGTTATTACGGAGTAATTCTGTGGAAATGATCCGTCCTTTGCCGGCTAATGTGACAGGAACGCATCCTCATTGGAAGCCGCGGCTCCGCTGGAATGATCCCATCCAGTTATTATCAAGCCAAGCAAGAGGAACGGCACCGAAAAGGCACATTAGCCTCTGCTTCATTTATCCTGCAGCGAGCGCTGCTCTCCGCGCCGAGCGTGTTTCCATAGGAACACGATGTTGCTTTGACTCAGCCCGCGCCGCCGCCTGGTTTTCTGGTCGGTCTCTTCTCCTCTCTCGCTCTCGTTCGTCGCTCCACGCAGCTCGCGGAGGAGAGAGAGAGGACGCGAGAAAAAAAAAAAAAAAAAGGGGGGGTTCGGAAAATGAAATCAATGGGGGCCGTTTAACCACCACTTGGGTTTTCAGATCTGTGTTCGGCGCATCTCGAAGCCTGCTCTGGTCTTATCAGCCTGACATCGCTGTTCGTCAGGATGCCTTTTTATTAGAGCCCTTTCGTTTCCAACGAACGCGTTCACTGTATCTTCATCTCCTCGATCCGTATAAGATGAAATATTACGGCAATTACTTACAGCTCTGTGCGCGCGCGTGTGTGTGTGCGTGCACGTGTGTGTGCGTGCACTATAAGATAGAGAATCGGTGTGTGTCGAAGGGACTGCAGACTGTATCCGAGTCAGCGTCCAAAGCGCTTTGGTTGCACACTTCCGTGTCTTAAGAGCAAGCTTTCTTTTCATGCAGCGAGCAGAAACTGTACCAAGTAAGAGGAGTTTCAAGTTTTGCACGGTGCCTTTGCCGACAGCGTTGGCTGGATTATGAAGAAGGGAAGGAGTCGGATCAAAAGGGGGGGGGGGGGAAGAGGGAGCAGAGTAGATATGTTGTCGTGTTTGTGTGTGACAGAGCACCAGACTAAAAAGGGGGGGGGAGAAGAGGAGCTCTTGTTAGAGTGTCGGCGGTGATTTGCAGCGACGTCCTTGCAACCTTCCCTCCACCTGACTGGATGTTTTACGAGCATTGCAGAATCAGAAAAGGGAGGCAGGCTTATAATACAGCTGACAGAAGTCTTTTTATGGTGGATGGGCAGAGGTGGGGGGGGGGGTAATAAAGCTGAGTGCATCTCTCCTGGAATGAAGCTGCAGCGATTAGGAAAGGGGGCAGAAGAGAGAGGGAAGGCGGGTGCTACAAATATTAGTGTGTGAGTGAGCGTGTGTGCAGTATGCACCATATGTCCAGATGTGTGTGTGCGTGTGTGTGTGTGTGTGTGTCATGAGGGGGAGGCAGTTTGCCCAGAGCTGCTGCTGACGTCAGTGTGCTGAACGATCACTCAGCTCGTTCGGCGCGAGAGGTACCAGCCCTCCGTGGAGGCGCGGGGGGGGGGCACGGCCCTCGGCGCCTCTCCCGCCCAAAGACACCCAATTATTCCAGGTTTCTTTCTTTGCTGCGCGGCGAAGCGCTGCGAATCGCGAATATCGAGCCCCGTGAAGCATGAACACTTACTGATGAGATATTATGTAGTTTAATGATCTTACTCTGCCCCCCCCCCCCATCTCTCCTCACCTGTCAGCTCGCAGCAGCGTCTCTCCCCCCGCTCGGTTGTGCGCCGGTTTCAGATTCCCTCAGAGGACACGAAGCCAGCCGCACGCGAGACCAACTGGGTCATTTAACGCCACCGGGTCACGTCTCAAGCCACCGGGTCACGTACGTGTGAGGGGGCTGTCGGGGGGGGGGCGCGTCTTTCCGACCGATCCGCCCGCTGTCGAAGCGACTTAGCGATTTATTTATTTTTTTAAGCGACACCCCGAGTGGGTCAAAATCGCCAGGATGGCTACACTATGAAGACCTCACACTGAAAGGGCAGGATGATACCGAGGGTAGAAGAAGGCGTCCTGTTCCAGTCAGCAAACAAAAAAAAAGACTGTGCATTCCAGCCAAGGAATCCTTGGGACAGACAGAATGGCTTCTCTCCTGAGCCTCGGCTGATTAAACTTTTTGTTTCCTCTGGCTCTCTGTGATGATCTATTTTAATACAGCTCAATTCACAATTTATTTGTTCGTGTTCACATATTTTTTGTAAACAAGTATAACACGACGACACGTGGTTTTGTTCTATTATTAAAGGGCCCTTTTGAGAACCGAACGGATCCAAATGACTCTTTTGAGCCAACTGTGCCTCATTTGAGGTTTTTCTCTTTTTTTCTTCGATCACTGAGCAACTGTCCCTGTGAAAGAAGCGAACAAACTGGAAGTGGACGTGACCGTGGCTCCTGAACGCCCGCTTTTGACCCGGCGCACGGTATTTCCTGCACCCGCTCGATGCGTGGATCGAATCGCTGCGTTGGTATCGTCAAGTCATTGCAAAATACACGAGCGACAGCTTAACCACAACAGCTTCGCTGCGCAGCTGGTCATGTTGACTTTGAACATGAATGATCCCAGGGAAAGTTAAGAGTTGACGGAGGGTCTCCTGCCATAACGCCCCCTGAACGGGGTCCATTTTCCCGTTTTTGGTGTGGACGCTGGGCCAAAACGGAGAGGGGCAACGTGCATCTTCTAACTATCCCTGCCGAGAGTGAACTCACTTTTTTTTTTTCACTGACTCAAATCGGCAACTGATTTTCCATTTTAAACTTAAGGCGTACCGTATTTGGCTGTCGCCGAGTTTCTAAGCAGCTAGAATGTAGGGGGAGGGGGGGAAATGACACGATGTGTTTCGAGGCTACATTTTCCATTTTAAAACTAGCATACGGCCCTTTAAAAAGCTGTAAATTCTACCCCCGGCTACTGCTACAGAGTCGCATCTCGGGCCTCATCGATGCTCAGAGCGTTTTGCGACACTGCAGTAACCACGAACGTGCAGAGCTACCGGGTGTCCACGTCCGGTGTCCCCCGCCTGCTTCGAGCCGAACGCGCGCACACCCCTCAGCGACGCAGTGCTGAGTTAGAAGTTTCCGCCCCCTGAAACACACTGGGCTGCGTGCCAGGCGGCTGCTGCACCTCGGGTACAGTGGTGACTATTCTACCACGCTGCACCTTTTTATTTTGTACCTGTCCATCTGGTCCTGCGCTAAGGTCCACACGCTACTGCAGGAGCCAGCTACAGCCGGCTCTAACGAGTGTGTCTGTGTGAGCAGTGGCCGCTGTGTGTGACTGTTATTTGTTTTCCAGATTTCTCTTGCAAAAGGAGATCTTCATCGCAACGAGACTTCCTGAATAAATGAAGCTTGACTCTAAGCTATTACTATTGTGGGGACTCACGTTCCTCCTGGGGACAAAAAGATTTTGCTTGTGGCTGAGGTCGGTGTCATGCTTAGGTTAGTGTTAGGGCAAAAGGAAAATCACAGCGACAGTGTTTTCTGAACTGTTTTCCGCCGCAGCTCTGAAGATAGTTTCTGTCCAGTTTCTGTCCATTGCATTTCTGATATTACTCAGCCCTTTTGAAGACAGTTTGTCCAGCCTCTGTCTTGACAGCCCCTCGGACGCCGCGCCGGCTGAACCAACAGCTGGTCCCGAGGACGGTCACGCCATGACAGAGGTCGGATTTGGTGGGTCGAGGGGACAGACACTCGCACTGTAGTAGCGCTTACACTGCACTGATGTCCTGCGTCTGCTGCGAGTTTGGGGTAGGGGCCCGGTTTAGGCACGTAGCCCGAGTGGTGTGAGTACGTGTGCGTGAAGAAAAATAAGACCCCGGTCCAAACTGGAGCCCTGGAAGCACACAACCCTCAGAAACAGGACGCTGTGTGCAGAGAGTCAATGTTAAAGCTTCGGTCTAAGTATTTTGTTTGACCTTGTTTTTCTTTTAACAGACTTCATCATCGGAGAGCCGGATAGCGAGCCGCCCCACCGCTCGCCTGCCCTGAACGAAACCCTCTTAAGGTGAACGGGCTGCATTAAAATTACGTGTCCCAAAGGAGCGCCGCTATAGCGGGCACCGAACCCACAACCATAAATCAAAACCAGAGGACTTTGATGTCTTCATTTTCACTTCCTATAGCAACGACAGAGGAACGGGCGTGTTTGCAGGCCTGCCGACCTGCGGATGTCCGCCATAGGATTCTATTTCTGGAGCCTCATTGCTTTTAAAGATTAACTGCCCTCAAATATGCCCCCAATCCGTTCATGGCGCCACTAGCTTGACTGCTGCCGGAGGTTGTGCATATTCACGCTTCAGAACACCCCGCTGTGCACCGGCCCAGGCATCTGAAGGGGCTGCTTCCATTGGCCTGTTTTTGGAACCAGTGCCAGGGCACTTTCTTTTCAGACTCTTCCAGTGGATCAAACAAAAAGAATTATTTGCCATCACAGCTTGAAAGTCTTTTTTGTTGCTCTCCATACTATCATTTCTCAACTCACATGTCATTGCTCATTTGCATCTAGAACTGTTGAAGGGAAAGACTGACATCCAAAGCTTTCACACTGATACTGTGACACTGTGACTTGGATTAAGACTTAATGTTTTATTTGCGAGAAACATTTTCCACGAGTTCCTGAGGCCAATCACACTGAAATCCCATCGCCCAGTGTTTTCTTTAGCCTGTCCGGGGCTAATCAAGGTCTTCCATCATCAGAATTGACGTTTCCGTATTGTGTGAGAGAGAAAGTAGCCGACATTAGCATATTCATGAACACTGACACACTCAATCATGTGAAATGGAAGACATGGGGCAAACCCTGAGCCGTCAAGCCCTGAAACAAAAAGCTTATGACATGTGAGGGAGAGATATTCCGTAATCCACCGTCACAACTTCAGCACCACATCTCGTAGCCCGCAGGCCACCACTGGCAAATGAAGGATATTTCTCTTTCATCATAAACCTGGCATGTGTTGTCGGCCTCTGGACCAGGGCCTATAATAGGACAGAAATTAAAGAATAGGATTAAAGATGGATTATCAGTGAAACACTAAAACCAGCAAAGCAGCTGCCTTTGCATAAGCCCATTGGAAGCTCATAAGGGAGACACACTGCAGACCGATTTGTAGATTACATTTGGTTGTTGATGTGGTGGCCTCTGGTGTGGTTGGTATTAAAAAAGCGGGATGGAGAATCTAGATGAGCTGGAGCACCCTCTTCTGGGAGACGACCCCAATAACAGCCGGGCGTCGGGGCCGGGGCCGGGGCCGGGGCCTGGAACTGGACAGGCCCCAGGTGGGCTGTTCAAGGGCATCCTGGTTAAGTGCGAGGAGGACAGGGCCTACCCTCCCTTAGCATGGAGGAGCTATCTTGGACATCCTCCTGAGCTACAGCAGCAGCAGCTGCTGGACCCTTGCTCCTTACCTCGCACGCTGGAGTCCTTTTACCCACCGGCCCCCATCTGGGGCCACACAGACTCCCTGCTCAGCAAAGACTACCTGGAGACCACCTTTGTGGACATTCGGCCCGGCTCCACACTAGAGAGGAAGCTGCTGGCCGAGACGCAGGACTTCAACAGCGCGTCCTACAGCATGGATGATGAGGATGACCTGCTTCCCGACTCTGACGTAAGACATCCCAGTGACATGATGCTGAGAAAGGTTTTTCTTATGCACTGACAACAGAGTTTGTGTAAGAAAAATAAAATAAAAAACAGTTATAGGAAAGCAGTGCAACTCATTTCTTTCCTGCAGATACTCAAAGAGACAGACCGTTAACACATACCGCATATAGGGCTGAACGATTATTATGATTTCCCAGAGTCCGAGGGGATGTCCTCAAATGTCCTGTTTGTTCAACCAGCAGTCCAAACCCAAAGATATTTAATTTACAATGATATAAAACAGAGCAAAGCAGAAAATCATCGCCCCGGATCAGCTAAATCAGAGAATGGTTGGCATTACTGCTTGATAAATGACTGGAGCAATGAATCGATTATCGAAATAGTCGCGGATTCATTTTTCTGTCGATTGACTAATCAGTTATTTGACTAATCGTTTCTTCTCTGAACACAAACAGGTATCTGATCGCCTCATTTCTTCCACATCCTCTATGTTGCTCGGAGGAGTTTTACATTTTAAGGGAGAGAAAACTCTCACGTCCTCAGCACAGATTCTGGGACCAAAGGAGGAGCTTAAAATAGACGCGTGAGCAGTGGAATTCAGGGTAGGCAGCAACTGAATGCTTACTGTCAAAAAAAGCCAGATTACATAAAGCTCCTCTCCCGCTGCGGTGCAGGTAATGACACGACAGTAGCGAGGGAGGATGCCAGGTCTATTTCATAGATCACTGAGCAAAGCCCACCCTGGAGTGAAATGTAAAATTAGCTTTAAAACTTTTACAGCGGTCACGTGATGTCTCGGGAGCCGACATGCCACGAACAAGTAGCCGCCGGTTGTTTGAATCATTAGGAAAAGTCTCATAGTAAGGTTCGGTTGAAGTTTCAGCCACCCGCTGTGAGCTAAAAGGCTGAAGGGCGCTTTACGATCATCACTCTGATTGAAAACGGGATCAAGTGGACAAACAGTATAGTATTAAACACCTTTAAAATAAAAAGCTATTGGCTGCTGTGCAGTTTGGGTCAAGAGTTTGCTCCACAAGGACAAAAGAAGACCACACGAAATAACTTTTTTTTTTTTTCTCAAGCTCATTCTGAATGCTGGCGGTGCTGCGGCGATGCAAAGGAGCAGGCCTGTGGGAATAAAAACCTTGCAGTGACCTCAAAGGAGGCACAACACAACATCTCCAACCCCTTTGTTTCACTTCAATTAAGGGAATCAAAGCGGTCCAGGAAAGCCCTTCATCGCCTCATGATGAGTTTTTCACTGTGGAGCTGATCAATACTATAGAGGTGCCAGAGCGGGACAGGTGATCTCAGCAGTGTCTCGCCCTGACGCACTTCACATAGGAGCACAGGGTCTGTCTATTTCCCCGCTTCTTGTCGCCATCGGAACTGCTTTGTGTCAACACAAAGCGCTCCAGGCAAATCAGTCCTAACGTATGAGGGAATTCCATCGGAGACATTGATCCTGATTTTTTTTTTTTTTTTTTCAGACCAACAGAACAGGCATGAGTAGTGACTGACACGCTGACATCAATATAACCTTGAAAACTAATGTTTAAAATACTGTGTGCAATAAAGTACCCTGGCTTACTTCTAGAGAAATTAGAAAAGTCGCTTACATAAGGGCGAAGCCATTGCTCAAATGTTACAGGAGCATCTTTTTAAAAATGCACAATGACTTCACGTCCAAAATAAAACCAGCAGAGTAATATGACGGGGTCGGGGCGAGAAGGGAAGTCAGATTGGATACGCAGCTGTTTCAAAAAAAAAGATGCGCGAGCCACGAATCACCTGCGGTCAGCAGAGCTAGTGCACATCCAGACTAACCCCATTCAGTCACATTATCTCACAGGCACAAGCAAATGTTTTCCAGGCGAGGACATGGACATAGCGTAACCAACAACAAAAAAAAGCTAATTTGTAATGCTTTGCATAAAAAAGTGACTTGCTGTTAGTGAGCATATTAAGTGTATTGAATGAATAAGCTTTGGGTCTGAAGGGACATTTCAGTCAAGTTATAAAAATATATTTCTTACTTATCCTCGTGGTGTTACCTAGCCATGTAGATAGTTTTGTTTTTAAGCGCACTCTCTTTGAATCCCAGGACTCATCCACTGATGACTTCAGTGATACAGACAGCGAGAGCAACTTCCCACTGATGATCCCTCAGGACTACCTGGGCCTGGCCTTTTTCTCCATGCTCTGCTGCTTCTGGCCCCTGGGCATCGCTGCCTTCTACCTTTCACAGAAGGTACACACTCGCGCATGCACGCTGTCAGTCCCGAGAGTGCCAGGGTACAACCTGGCGGCGCAGTCCACAGCCCAGGGTGACGTCTCACTCCCTGCAGTGTGTGCAGACTAACAACAGGTCTGGTGTCTTAAGTGCTGCGTAGGTGTGGACGTTGTGGAGCTGCCTTTTTTTTTTTTTTTTTTATTATTATTAAGTTTTTCCAATAGATGACAAACAAAATGCAACACAAGACAACATTTTACAGTAAGTGAACGAGGAAGAGGTAACAAAACAAACGGAACAAAACTAAACAAATCTGGGAAGTTGCAGTGTAATAGCTGTCCCAAGTAAAAATGAAAAAAAAAGAAAGAGACAACTTTGAGAAGCAGATGTTTTTGTCTTCTTCAGTAAATGATTTAGTGCCTCCCCTAAATGATCTATCTATATACACTAGATGTTAACAAGAGAATTATGGGACAGATTCTGTTGATTACAAACAATAATAATAATAATAATAAAAAAAAAAAATAAGACCAGTATATTACTAGTCATCCCTTCCACTATATCTACACTATCATATATGCAGTATAATCCCTGTCTTATAATATCTATATCTCCAGTGCCCGCTTATATATTGTCACCGTGTGCTACTGTAGCAAGGAGTCTAACAAGCCACCAAATTGAAAAAAAAAAAATATATATATATATATATATATATATATATATATGTATCTATATATCAATTAAACATCAGTATACGAGCAAACATGCTGCTACTGTCAAACGTTGTGCCAGTTGTGTACAAATAGTGAGTGAGTGTGAATTTGATAGTCAACAATCGGTCTCTTCTAAGGCAAAGTTGGTGGAAATATGAGGCAGGTCAAAGGGAAAAGGGGACAACGTCACTGCACAAACTACCTCATCAGTCACTTCTACCCCTGGCAGTGTGGAAAAGCTCCAAACACTTCTATCTCTAGTCGCCAGGGGCCCATAGTTTATACAGGCATCGTCCCGGCAGGGCTGGGGGAAAAAAAAAAAATCCCATTAACGGTTTTACAAAGCTAACTGGCAGCAACCTGCAAAGCCCTTTTGTTCAGATCAATGGCCTTCGTTAAGGTTTAATTAGAGTCATAACAAGAGGCCCCAAGGTCTTACATTTCCAATACTGTTGAGCGCTACCTAAAACAGGGGTCAGAGTCAAAGACGAGGACTAGAGGGAGAGAGGAAGGAAGGAGGAGAAAGTGATGAATGGGGCACGAACGCCGGGAGTGATTCAGAGATGGAACATAATATGGGTTCAGCGTGTGATTGGAATGAGTGGAGGAGGAAAGTGTAGGCCAGGGAGGACATTGAGAAATGATGACAAATGCCGCTCTCCCCCACCTCCCTCTCTAATCCTTATCTCACCCTCCTCTCTCCTCCATTTCTCAGACCAACAAGGCATCAGCTCAGGGGGATTTTCAGGGGGCCAACGCAGCATCCCGCCAGGCTCTGTGGCTCTCGGTGCTCTCCATTGTGTTTGGAATCATAACGTACATCTGTGCCATCGCTGCACTGATCTCCTACCTGTCTGGAAAGCCACCGTAAAAGCAACTCTTGCACATGGGGTACACATACGAAAGGGCAGACCTCTCACACACCTTTCATGAATATCAACACGAGCCAACGTATCACCCGCAAATGTAAAAAAAATAATCACAGTCTTTTGTCTGTCAACCCTGTCTGCAGTCATGTCTCATCTACACCAGGCTAGAAAGAATAGACGGTAAAAATTAAAACAGGGGTGCCGGTGTGTAGAGCATAATCACTTCTAATTGGATTAGGATATAATTCAGCTCAGAGGATGTTCCTCGCACTTTAAGAAAAATCATTGAAAGTTATCCGGTATCACTCCATGTAGAAGATCCAGTCTGTAGATTTTATTTATTTGTCAGCCAAGGTCTTAAGTTACCTGCTATCCTTTAAATCCGTGCTGTAGTTGTCATCACGTGCTAGGCATTACGTAAGAAAAGAAAAAAAAAGAAAAAAAAAGTGTGACAACAAATGCAGATGTTATCCCAACACTGTAGGTATCACTGTCACAAAGCAATGGATGAATAGCGTGAAGCAGAGGGAGAAAAGAGGGGATGTGTGGACTCGACTGCCTGGGAGGAGCCTAGTGGAGGGCAGTGGAGGGCAGTGGACGGCGATGGAGTCTGCAGTTTTCATGAGAAGGTCACAGCAAGGACATGGCGGCGGCTAAATCCTGACGGACGGTGCTGCCGGATGGCCTGAGCCAGCACTGTCGCTTGTTGGGCCGAAAGCTGGTGGCGGTGTTTAGAGCCCCAGAGCTTCGTGTTCAAAACGCGCTCTGCGGTGGCCCAGAAGCAATAATCGTTGAGAGAAGGCCGAATTTCTTTCTACGCCTCTGGCCGGAGCGAGGGACCCGCAGGGAAACGCCGCACGATTACGTACACCAACCCGCTCTGATTTCACATTCAGCATCACTCGCTGTGTACCTGCAGAATGGACGGATCCTGCTTTGTTTATGCCAAGTTGAATAAGTATCTTTATGTTGAATTACGCAAAAAGCTAAGTGAAAAATACATATAGTGCCATTATATAAGAAACAAAGTCGTGATGTGAACACCGGCTTGAGATAGAAAAGGAAAAGGAACTACTTTATACAATGCACTGCATCTACGTTGCTAGGAAATGATTAGATAGACAGAGGGGCGCAGACCTGCGATGAAAAGTGCCAAAAATACAGGAGAAACTCTGAGGATAATCCTTTTTATGAGCTATTCCATTAATAGAATGAACCAGGCCGCTACTCCATGCTCCCCAAATATAGATTCTGCTATTTTCTCCCCCCCAAAAAAGAGGACTGGAATTCTTCAGGAACTTGCTTCTTGCAAGATGACAAACGTAAAAGACTAGTTCCGTAACTTAAGCCTCTGTAAACAGAGGTACGCCTTGTTCAGAAGAGCAAAGAGGCAAAAAATGCTGCAAAAAGCAGCCTTGACAGGACGTGTGGCGCTCAGCCACGTGACGCACGAGTCGGTGAAATCTCCATTTTCGGCCACAACAGAAACCCGCATGGCGAGTTTGTAGTTTGCCTTGTACAAACCCGCTCCAAGCTTCGATCACTTCCTTCATTTGGTCATGAATCCCCGCAAGAGCAGCTATGATAAAGGAGAAATCTCCGGCCATATTGGTTTGAGCTTAAATGTGCCATTAACAAAAAAGTGAAAAAAGGGGACTCCAAATAAATATTTTTTAAAAAATGGCAGTGAGGTACAGGTTGACATTTTCTATGTAGATGTAGAGTTTTTATAGAGTCTGCAGCTGAACTAACAACGGTTCAAATCATTACTTTGCTTTCTGCAAATCCAGTGTTGTATCCCGACTGGGATTATAATCACTCTAAGTGATATATGTAGACACGCGTGTGATACCTCAGTGACTAACCCTCGTCTGCTCGCTGTTGATGAGCTGTGATACAGCTGCACTCGGTGGGTCCACACACGGCGCCGTCCAGTTCTGACAGCCCCTGAACCATCCTCCGTCTCCACGGGACATCTACGTCGATGAAAGCAGATGACGCTTTGTCGTTACGGCTGATTTATATGGGAGCATTGATCGCGGTTCGCCTCGACTGATCGCGCCGGTATGAAACAGCGTCCGGTCCGATTGTGTGTCACTTGTGAAGGTGACGACTGGATGCGGCGACGTGGACAGGTCAAAGGTTGTGGCAAAAGAAGTTTATTAGTACAACAGATATTTAGTTCTTTTCCAGTTCACTTCCTTGTGTTACATGTACATATTAAACCGAAGGAAAATCAATGAATCCCAATAAATGCACTTGTTCGACATTCTTCTTTACTCTTTTTATTCTGCACTGACAGTTCAATCTGGTCTTCTTTCAAATGTCCTCTTGTAACACCCCATCACCCCATCACCCCCCCCACAAACCACCAACCTCCTAGATCACTTGTTTCAGCCACAGCACAGCTGACTACGACTGAACTGAAGCAAAGGTAGCCCAAAGTGGTTGCTTAATATTTTATCACAACATCCGTATTTGTATGCATTATTTAAAAAAAAAAAAAAAAAAAAAAAAAGATTTTAGAAAAAGAAAGCTGCTTCTTGATCAGAGGGTTTTGGAGTATCGCCGCCTGACAGAGTCCCTGTAGAACTGGAAGATCTTCTCTGATGCTTTCTGACTGATGGCTATACACTGCTGCAGCTGTAGACGACGAAAAAAAAACAACAACATTAAAAGACGTGGCCGAAATATGAAGGGTCGGCGATATCACAGGAAAACATCTCATCATCATCATCAGATGCGAAGGAAATCATAGACAGAGCTCGCAGAGTAATGGCAGATAGGATGAAGAACATGAGAAATAAAATACAGCTGTACAAATCTGGAAATCACACCAGGCGTGATCACAAATTAAATTTAACAATGTTACAGTGTTCCTGAAAAAAAAAACATTTTATTTACTGACCTCGTGAACTGAAAAGGATCCTTTGGTTGACGACATCAATACTCTGCCTTCTGTGCTGTCAACTGCAAAGGTCATCAAAGCTCGACTTTCCTGGCGAGGGTGGAAACAGACGAGCGCAAATGAACGAAATTTCAGTGAGGATTTCGAAGGCGGGGACTGCGCTGAAAGGGCGGGCAAACATTCTGGGGCGCGCACAGCAGAAACTTCCCTGACAACGTCGCAAAGGCAGGGCCACACGGGGAAAATTCCACAAGCGGAAAGTTCAGCAGTACGTGTATCATTCATCCGTGACGCTCACCGTATTTTACAAGTTATTCTGTTGCACTGAATTAAAGTTCTATTTTTGGTGTGCCCAACGTTCCCTGCATCTGCCTCTTCTGGCTCTGTCCAAGTTAGACTTCTACAATTTCCCAAAGTGTATTTTGACATCTCCCAAAAAAAAACACAGGCTTGAGCCACAGCGTTATACGGGGTTTCCTGTCGGTGTCCTCGCTGGAAGGAGGAATGGTTGAGGGCTGAATTGTCTATTACATGCACAAAGTACAAGATATGAGGCAACAGATGTAAAACCCATTTCACTACGGAAATGGACTTGGAGTAGATTGGCGTGTAGCAGGGTTTAAAAGGATGAAATGTACTATAATGCATCCGACTGCTAGTGTGTATTAAATCTGTTTTAAGGCTTTTCAAATCTGTAGTATAATCATGATCAGTCTTTCGGTGATTTCTCTAAACCCAGCGACTTTAAATGTCTTTTTTTATTCCTGATGATGAAAATGATGATTTTCCTGATACATGCCGCTAAAATATATAAAGCCCTTCTCATGCCCCTCGCCCCACCGAGTACATACGTGACAAAATTGGTTCCTCTCAGCTCATCATTAACATTTTTCTACACGTGATTTTTTTTTTGTTTTGATCACCAGAGGACTTCTGAAGAAATTAAACAGCTGTACTTGTTAATATCAAAGTTCTCGGGGGTGTTTGAGTCTCAGATTTACCTTTTCCTGAGCTGCCGTGGGGTCTGTGATGATTTGACCGTCTGCGTCGATGGCACAGGTCACGCCGCAGAACAGGCAACTCATAGGCAGGCCTGCGTCCATGAGAGCCATACAGGCGGCATTCAAAAAGCAGGACAAGAGCTGAGAAAGCGGTAAGGAAGAACACTCACCAAGAGACACCATTGGGTGACCATTGCAACGCCCTACCTGCAGACTGGAACCTAACTTCTCCGGCACAAGGCAGCAGAGAGCTTTGCTGAAGGATACTGAACCATCATCATGCAACACCTGAAGAATGAGAGTCAGGGAGGAGCGAGGATGGAGCGACAAGAGCAGAGACGCCTCGCAGGTTTCTCGCACACACTGCTCCTGGGATCGCTCCCTTACGCCTAGAAAATAGAGAAATGTTGCAATACCTACTTGAGCCAGAGCAAAAAAAAAAAAAAGTTCTGGCTGACTTATCCCACCTTGTGGTGTGTTGTGGTACGGCACCTTTTGAACGGGAGAAGTGGGCACTCACAGTTGCTAGCCTCCAAAAACCCCAAAGTTTGCCTTAAATTTCCCAGTTCCTCCTACAGTACAGTATCACAGACTACAGTATCATGCCTATACTGTGTGAAATACTCAAACTGAACATTACATGTTTTAGGTTTAGACCTGTTCAACATGTCTCGTGCAAAGAACACATTATCACCCCCCTGCTCACACGGCATTATCAGCTGACAGCAACATTCGGGAACTGCATAACGTTCCTGAATGTTTGTGCATCCACCCCCCCCCCGAATCAACTTACTTGGCAGACCAACTTTGGGCTGTATCAAAACCTCCAACGTTGCCCGGTCATAGATCTCCTTGCTGACTTTGACCTCAGCTGGTCCGTACACTCCAGCCAACACACTTGTGTCTCCTTCAGATAAGAACAAAAGAGGGCGTTATTCAACAGAAAACACATCGCCGATCCAGGACGGGGAAATTATGTTTTGTCCCGAGCACGACTGAAAAACATCCGAATACAGACAATAACAAATAAATAGGACGTAGAGAAAAAAACAAAAAAACACAGAAGCTGTGATCACTGAAGTGTCCAGTGCAGACGGATCATCTGAGCTGTAGGTTAAGACAAGAAGAGGAGTAACATCAAATCATTTAAAACAGAACTACACACTGTATAGGTGTAAAACTTAGGAACCAATGCTGAAAGATACTTTTTACTTTTTAATGTACTGGGGAAAAAAACAATAAAAAACAATTACAAAGGCCAATAATACACCATGACTTCTCTACAGATAGAGGGCATCATACAAATCAAAACCTTCCCAAATCACATTCATTCATCAGTCTGCTTTCAGAGGTAGTAGGTACTGTGTAGAATAAATAATCGACTTGTGACTGAGGAAATGAACTAGGTGTTAGGAATTTATTATGTCTTTTTGTAAACACAAAAGACTTGAATCTTACTTTATAAAAAACAAGTGAACGCTGAAAGCCAAGGTCTGACTTAGGCCATTGCGCTGCATTATTCATTGACGTGTGATTGGAAGATGGTAATGTTATGTCAGAGCTGCTCTCACCGTGGATGTATCGGTTTTCACCTTGTTTACAGCCACTACACAGGAGCAAAAACTAAAGAGGCTGTTGGAAAATGTTGGGTGTCGTTGGGAGACAGACGAGGGTTTCACCACCCGTTTTAGATACTGCTACTTGGAAACCAGCTTTGAGGAAAGTTAACTTGTGGTTTGTAGAAACAAACTCTGTATACTTGACATTTCAGTTGCAAAAGATGTCATATTATGAAGCTAAAGCTTGGTCCCTGCAACAGCACCAACGTGTGGTCGCCTGAGAGATCTCTGCATCTTCAAGCTTCCACCTTCAGGAAACCTACCTTACCTCAACAAGTTTTGTGATACATGAAGTAAGGCTGCAGAGTACTAAAATTCCTCATTTAAAAAAAAAAAAAAAAAAAAAATCATTGTGTAATTATTTTGATCAACGTTGTAACAGCATGTATTTTGCAACAGAGTTTAACAGACAGACACAATATATAACAATCAATTTTTGTGAGGGTGTGAGTGTCAACCATGGGGAAATGCACAGTTAAACAGTGCAATTGTAAGTAAGCATGAACGAAACCTTTTGAATGGATCAAAGAAGATACTGTACTAATAAAACTGGCCATGGTAAAAGTTTAAGTATCTTCTGTGCTTTCTCCCAATATTTTCATTAAAGTGCTCGAGATTACATTCCTGAACAAAATGTAACCAACAGAATTGCTGCTGTTTCACAAATCTGACAAAGTGTTTTAAAGAGTTTTTGTTTTCTCTAGTCCAGATTAGACAAGTCTAAGAATATTGTTTTTTGATCTGGACCTGGTCTGATGTGGTCTAGATGGGGTGTAGATGGGAAAGAAAAGCAGTTTTTGTGTTTTCACAAACGGAATACATGTTTCACAAATCTGACACTTTGTGTTAAAGAGTCTTAAAATTCTCAGGGATAATCTAGTCCAGATTTGACAAGTCTAAGTATATTGGTTTTTCATCTGGACCTGGTCTGATGCGGATGAGATGTAGGAGGAAAAAAAAGTAAAATCTCCCTTTGCGACTTTCATAAATAATATTAGGTTTCCTCAAATGTGTACGTGGGTTTCAAACCGTGTTATGGCTTTCTAAATTGCGTTTACAGAAGCGGAGAGCTGCACTAAACTGCTGATAATCCAACGGCGCTGCAATGTGGACCGAGTCCGGCTCCTAGCTTCCTTTCACAGACGACTCCGAGTAATGTTTCCACGAGTCGTTACCTTGGATGAAGGACGCAGATCCGTCAGGTCGAGACAGTAGGTTCTGCTCGCAGCCAAACTCTCTCAGGGTAACATTTGAGGCACCGCACACCTCCATCATGCCGCCACCGTTGAGGAAAAGCGGTGTGTCGCGGGGGGATGTCGTCATCTGTTTACCGCTTGACGACCCTTACTGATGACAAAAGAACGAGGGGTTGTGACACAGATATATATAACATACATAAAATATATATAAACTAATATTAAAAAAGAATTAGAGCAGTATTAATTGATGAATTCCTTCCACTGAAAAAAGAGGCGTAATCTCTGGAAAACAATGAACACGATTATTTAATTTCTTAGGTTGTTACTGATTGCTTCAGTTTTGTCACTGTATTTTGGAGTTTTGTATCGGAAGTGGTAGCCGTGTATTCTTTGTTTTTGGCGAATTTATTTAACGTCGCGGTTCCCCGCTGTCGCCACGCACTCGCGATTTTAAATTAACCACGATGTCACGGAGTTTGCCGCTTAGACAGGCCGGCTGTTTCTTGCTAGCTCGACGTTACTTTGTTTCGGGCGGTGTCAGTTTGGTCGCTGTACTTTGAAAGCGTCAACCGGAAGTGTTAGGACGGTCTCGTGTGACGCAGTTCTTGCCGATTTATTGTTGCAGTTCCCGCGCTGTGACCGCGAGGGGGCAGCGAGCGAGCGAGCGAGCCAGCGAGCCCGCCCACTCGCCCGTTGGTTGGTTGTTGATGAAAAGCGGAGCCGTTGACTCCGTGTGAAAGTGATCAGCTTGTACGATACTACCTCTGTTAAAATAAAATCTCAAGAGCGACAGCAGTCGATTCTCTCACATTTTGACTTGCTGTCTGGTATTAATCATCATAATCATCATATCGTTTTTAGAACACGTGCAATACTACGGTTTGGCCAGCGGGTGCCGCAACCGTGACCGTCTGCGGGAACTTCGGGAAGCTTCGTCACGGAGTCTACGCCTCGAAACAACTTCGGGAAGCTTCGTCACGGAGGAGGCTTTCCAAATCTTTCGAGTAACAGGGAGTTTTTGTTTGTTTGTTTGTTTGTTTTGTTTTTTTTAGCCTGAGTTTAGTCTTTCAGGCACCCAGCAGCGCCCAGCAGTGACCCAAATCACACACAAATCCACATTCAGAAACCCGCAGCCAAGATGGCTGACAGTAGGCGAGAGGAGGAATTTAATAAAAACAAAAAATACACAACCAGCTCTTCTTACACGTTTTTGTAATGTTATTGTCATCAACAGCGGTGCTAGTTATAAAACAAAAAGTTTATAGTTTATTCTAAGTACTATATAAGTACTAATACTCGCAGTTGTAAATTGTAAATTTTGGAATTTGGGTGAACTCCCCCTTTAAAGCCCATTGGGTCTACCGATTTCTACAGGTCGTGGTACAGTTTTCATATTGAGATATTCTCTTATTTAACTGAGGTGCACTCGACAAAATTCTGCCACAGTGTGTTATCTTAAACAACCGAAAACATACGCGGTATCTCAAGACCAAAGAGTGCGAGTCAACCTCAAGGTCACCGTAGTAAACTGATAATCTAGCAGCTAGTTTCATATTAATAATTAATGATACACAGAGATGCGATGACTACAGATGGCCATATTTCTATATCAGAGTCAATATACAGGGGAAGAAGAAATACTGACAGACGACAAGAATGTGAAATATCAGCTCAAACAAAATGTCTCAGAGTCCAAGGTGTCGTCTTCAAATGTCTTCTTTTGTCCATCCAACAGTCCAAATCCTAAAGATATTTAGCTTACTCTGATATAAAATAAAGAAATTCAGGAAAATCTTTATATTTTAATTGGAGCGACTGATTGATTAATCAAATAATTTTGTCATCACAATGCTGCATGTTCCCGTCTCTGGGAGTTTGCGTGTCACAGTGCGCAGGCGTTCAGATGGACGCTTGTGTCTGGGGTTGTGCAAAGGCCGCGAGCTCTACCACTGACCCCCTCTGCCAGCCGTCAAGCCAAAGGGAGACTCTGGACACACGTGGAAAGCCACAGACTGAGGGACTCGCCACACGGAGGGTCAGTATACAAGCTGCTACCTGTGCCTCACATATACAAGTAATTTATCCGATCAGTAATGTTGTTCCACCGTGACATTAACGTTCAGGCTAAAAAACTAAAATCCACGGCAGACCTGCTTCACCCGACGCACCCGTCCAGCATACAATCCCCTCAGGACATCCCTCTACTTTGACAGACAACACTGACAATTGGCCACTTCGAGAATTAAGGACGGCATGGAGAAAAATAAAATGTGAAACTTGTCTTTCATAAATAAATAAAAAAGTCTGAAAACATAAACTCGGGAAACACTTACTTTCCGGGAAGGACATAAAAGCCAATGACCTTAAAGGAAGTGCCAAAACAAAACAAAAAGGATACACTGTGCACATTTAATATGTGCATGTGAACTGTTTGCCAACAAACCTTCCATCCATCCTGTTAAAGTAATGACTATCCCTCTGCTGGTGATCAGCACTGGCTGTGTTAAGGAAACAGGACCCTGGGCACTCTCAGCAGACAGTTTCAGCTGGAGCCGAATACATTGAACAGTGTATTTCAGAGGAACACTGGGGGTGATGTTCTCTGGAAACGTCAAGGGCAAATTTTTCTGGCTGTGGATGTACTCTGCCGTTCGTTGCAGCCCTTCCTCCCCTGGCGCAATTCCAGCCGAATTCCCCTCAGAGGTTTCTGCATGCGGGTCCTCCATCAACTCAGAAATGCTTAGTGGCGCGTATCTCAAGGAAATAACTCCTTGTTGGTGTGGAAAAGACGCCGTTTGGTGACGCATTTGTGCAAGCAGGAAATTCTCGCTTGAAAGCCATCACAATGCCACAACCTTCCCTTGACAATATATGTCAAAAAATACTCTTCCTAACTTGCTGTACTGTGACATTTTGGGCTCAAACGCTGACTTCCGCCAAGGTCCACAAGAGCAACAAGTGGGGCTCTGTTACGAGTTGCTTGGTCACAACGTCTGTTACAAATCAGTTTACTGGCAACCAGTCCCTCCAGCACATCGGGTTTCCTATCTCTTTCAGATCTTCTTTACTTGCACAAGAAACAATAAATGAAATAAACAGACTGCAAGTGAGGGCACTGGCCATTATGCAAACTGCTCCTTTGTCTGTTGTTGTTGTGTCATTTCTGGTGTGAAAAGTAATAACACCCCATTGTGCACTGCCAATGCCGGATGTCACTAAAATTAATCTTTTTTTTTCTCTTTTAATTATTACAAATCGTTTAAAAATAAAATGTTTCACTGTACAAATGCGTTTTACATTCCCACAAATGTTTTGAGTCGCAACTGTGGTGTGACACTGTGATAATTCAGAATATCTGCACTTTCAATGCAGCAAGTTTATAAATAACTTAATAACCATTTTTGACAAGTCAAAATTCGTTTCAATATTAAAATAAACTGGGCCTGCTCAGCATTTTTATTCCTGCGACAGACCACGATTGGATGTTAGTTGGTTATCTGTACCATGCAGCGCACCTGTGTGGAAGCATCTGCACTCCTCGGGGTTTTCCCACTTATTTATTCGGGTTTTTCCTTTAATTTGTCACCCATCTGTAGTCTGCGTATTTAGCGCACTTTCCTCACATCTGAGCCAGAAATTCATGGAAAAACCACAGCAATATATGCAACTGTTAACGATATGTCTATATGTAAAAAAAAAAAAAAGAAAAAAAAAGCTAAATCTAAATGTTAAAGAAATATTGTGTAAATCACAGCCGGTTGTTCTTACAGCTTTAGTTGCAGTGAACGAGGTGAGTGACAAAACAACGCGAAACAGGTTCTCAGGTGCCACAGAAAAACGCGTTTGACCGCCTCCGGTACCAAATGCGTGGTTAATGTGGTCGAGTGTGATTATACCGGCGGGGAGCGGCGTGGTCTTCAAATTAAGAGAATTAAGACTGTCAAGGCACAGCGAACAACTGTCCTGCCCCCAAGGCCCCTGGAGCCAGACACTCAGTTGGAAGTTTATTAGGTACACCTGTCTTAAACTAATGCAGTCTAATGCAACAGTCCTGCAATAAATCCTCCCTTCGTGAGGGTTATCATGTTCAGCTTTGTTTTTTTGTTTTTTTAAATAGGTGTTGATTCGACTTGATGGTCACCTTGGGAGCCTACAGTTTGTTTTTATGATTCATATCAGTGAGGGTATTATGAATAATAGAAAACACCTCTCTGTATAATGCATTGGAGTTCAACGGCGACACAATTTCAATAAAAAAAAAAAAAAAACCTGAACATGATAACCTTCACTAAGGTGGGGTTTATTGCAGGCCTGTTGTACAAGTTGGACAGCAATTATGCTGTAGAAGAACATTAAGAAAAAAACAGTGACGTTCATTTAATATAATTCACTTTTCATGATTCAAAAATGAATCATATATAATTACAAAATATAAAATTGGAGGGGATATCGGCCTCAGGGAGCCCCGATGTTATCGGTGATGCCTCACTTAAATCAGATTACGCTTTATTTCAACCGTGGTACTTCGGGTCACTTTGAGTTTTACTTTGAAGGATTGGCCGGATGTCACAAGCTACTGACTCTTTGACCCGATGAGTGCGGTTGTGGATGGAAGCGGCAGCGCCCGAAGCTGAAAAGGCGACAAAACGGTTGCCCCGCGGTTCATCCTGTCGCGCTGTTGTTGTATCGTTCCGGCGGAGTTTAACGTTTCTCACGGGCCAGCCAGCGGAGCGGTTGGATTGAAAACGACTGCGGGCTCGTGCAGACGGCGGCTGTGAGCAGCGTGAACAAAATGTATGGAGTGTGTTTCCACGCTGCTCGCCAGACGGCGGGACTGAAGGCATCGAGGCTGCTTCAACACAGAGCCTTCAGAGTCGGCGTAAGTGCGGGTGCGCGACGCCGTGAGCTGGCGCTGTTCTGCCGGTCGGCTAACGTTAGCCGAATAGCACGAAAGGTCGCCGCAGTTAGCGGAAGACGCCGAAGTCCGCTTCCGATTCGACGGTTAAAGGGAAAGTTAAGGGAGACTTGACTTGAGATAAAGAGCGATCGGTTCTCCGTTTTGTGTGTGTGTGTGTGTGTGTGTGTGTGTGTGTGTGTTTAAAAATTTAATGAAGATTTCACTCGCCTGAAAGGTTAACCTAAGGAGTCTTCAGCATCTCTGGGTTAACGTAGTCCAGATTTGTCATGTCTAAGCTAGATGGTTATTGATCTGGACCCGGTTTGATGTGGTTTATGTGTGTGTGGGGGGGCGCGTTAATAAAATCTCCCTGTTTTGCTTTCATAAATAAATTAAGAGTTTTCGTAAATTTGAAAGTGGGTTTCCCGCAGCTTTAACTACAATGTCTGACACCCTTCCGTGACAGTAAAAGGGACAGATTTTCCCTTTTCTGTCGAATTGGAAACTAGCTTCAGCGTCGTGCCGGACCTTCAGTTATTGCGATGGGTTGCGCGCCAGCTAGTTTAGCTGATAACCTTGCAGGAAAGGACGTCACGTTAATTATATACAGATTGTCCAACTTATAAAGTCAAACTGAAGCTGCCCCCCCTTGTGAATATACATATACATATGTTTAAAGTGTAATCAGCAGTTTGACTTTGTGTTTGTTGTGGTCCCGGCTAGCTTGGGTAGCTAGCCGGCTAAAGTTAGCTAGCTACATTCCTATTGGTCGAAGAAAGGGGCGTGAAGAGTCAACTTACATTGGAAATAAAATCCAAGTTCTACCAAAACAATGTATTGTGCAGAGAAACAAACATTAAAACTGTTATTTATTGTTGGTGGTTGTGCGTTATTTCTGGTGCTACTTGTGATACTTGATAACAGCGTGTACTGCCAATGCGTTGTTTCTTTGCCAAATGTCACCAGAATTAATCTTTTAAATCGTTTAAATATTAAAATAAAACCTGTGTTCCACTACTTTACTGTGTAAAAATAAATGCCAGCATGCATACTAAAATCGCTCAGGAATTGAGTGTGTTGCAATGGATGGTAAAGGAGCAAGAAAATGGCTAAAATGGCAAGTGTGTCTGCTCCAGGATTAAAACTTTAACAAATTAATACTTGAACAAGGAGTATTTTGTGAGCTGTGACTTTAGGTTTGCATAGTTGGCAGTGGTTTTCCATCTCTAGACCACACCTTGGATCATTTTCCTCTTAGTACAGAACAGTATATTAATTTTGTATATTCTAACTTCCAAAATGGCTTTTATTATTATTATTATTATTATTATTATAATATTATGACATCTTCCAGTAAAATCACCTTTTGGAAATTGACAGGCAAAAAGTGCATTTTCCCCATACGTTTCAACAGAGCAGGGTTTTTTTTTTGGATGTCCTTATTATGAGAAAGACGAATCCTCCTTTGTGGTGTCTATTTTATAAAGGCCCTTACTTTGCCACAGCCACAGCGCTGTTGTTAATAAATAATGCTTGGGTTGAATCTTTCAGGCCGTGCACCGGCAGCAGCCCTTTGACTCATCGCTGGAAAAGCCGCAGTTCCCTGGAGCCTCAGCCGAGTTTGTGGATAATCTTGAGTTCATCCAACCCAATGTCATCTCTGGGATCCCGGTGTACCGGGTGATGGACAGGCAAGGAAATATTATCAACCCCTCTCAAGACCCTCAGGTACAGTCAGCCTGCCTACGCCTCTGGATATTAAAAGTGAGACTCTTTAACATCTACTTCATTTGTTGGTTGTTTTATGTGTTTCTTCCCCGCTCAGCTCTCCAAAGAGACAGTTTTGAACTTTTACCAGAAGATGACTCTGCTGAACACAATGGACCGCATTCTTTATGAGTCTCAGAGACAGGTATGTTTTTCCTCTTGCATTTCCTTGTTTAACTATGGAATAGCGAGGTTTGCTTTAAAAGAGAGTTCATCTTTTTCTGTTGCAGGGTCGGATCTCCTTCTACATGACCAACTATGGTGAGGAGGGGACACACATTGGTAGTGCTGCAGCTCTTGACTCAAATGACCTGGTCTTTGGTCAGTACAGAGAAGCTGGTAAGGATCAAGCAGCACGTGGTTTTAGATCATTTTACTTGACTGTTGCTTTTTAGATATAAAGTTACTTTTTTAAGTGTAATAAAAATGTATTTTTCTATTGATCAAAAGCAGTTTACTTACATTAGCTTTTATTTCTACATCACATTTTTGCAATAGTTGTCACGATCAGTAGCTTAGCTCTTTTAAATACAGTCCGTCTTTTCAGATAGCACTCTGGACCATACACGAGCTGATCGGTGTCGGTAGTGATTTCAGCTCTGGTCCACGCTTGTTAGGCAGTTTATTCTAATCAGGTGTGCCGGGGCATGCTTTGGTGACTGATGAAATGTGAGGCGAACAAAGCTTCATTCAGTCAGTGAGTCACATGACATGTCTACAACACACACATGTCAAACCGCATCAGTCATTCAGTTCAGTCATTCAGAAAAATCACTGTGTCAGTCTTTATTAGAGGATCGCATTTTGTAAAAGCAGCATCAGAAGTTGAAAAAAACAAAAAACAAAACAGAATAGATGAAGAAGTAGACCGGTCAGATAACAAATCTTAAAAAAAAAAAAATTGCAGTACAGTTATCTTAAAAGGCTGGTTAAAATACAAACTTGTATAGTATACATATAATACAGATCAGTGTGCTTAAAATCATATAAAACAAAAATGTTAAACATTAAAGCAGATACATTTTAAATCTCAATTATCTGTCTGTCATCGTGTGTGCTCTCATTCCTTGTTTTATCGTCCCTCCCCCAACCTTTGCATGCCCCCTGCCACTGTACACCCTTTCAAATACGCCTGCCCGTCCACATGCCTCCCTCCCTGCTCTCTCACCCTCTGTACTCTTCTCTTAATCACGCTTTTTCACTGTCCACATAACCTCTCTAGTAATGCCTACCCTTCAAGTGGTTTGATCATCCCTCATACACCCCCCTCTTCGTGCCCGCTGAGTATAATGACCATCAGTTGGCCAGGTTTTCTTGTCTTCTGAGTAATCGTGTTATTATTCCTATGTGGCCTGGCAGGAGTGTTGATGTACCGGGGTTTTCCTCTGGATCTGTTCATGGCTCAGTGCTACGCCAATGCCGATGACCTCGGCAAGGGTCGGCAGATGCCCGTCCACTATGGCTCCAGAGACCTGAACTTTGTCACCATCTCCTCTCCTCTGGCCACTCAGATTCCTCAGGGTGAGCTGTACACGCGTGTGTTAACTTCTCCAGCGTGCAAGGACACACATACGCCTGTAAATATGTATTCATGCCCGGTGTGTCTGTTTCAGCGGCTGGAGCTGCATATGCAGTGAAGAGAGAAAACATCAACCGCGCTGTAATCTGCTATTTCGGAGAGGGAGCAGCCAGTGAAGGGGACGCACACGCTGGTTTCAACTTCTCCGCCACCCTCGAGTGCCCACTGATATTCTTCTGTCGAAACAACGGCTACGCCATCTCTACCCCCACCAACGAGCAGTACAGGGGAGATGGCATTGGTAAGAGGACTTGGTGTGGTTTTCTGCAGAATCTGATCTGAGATCTGCTTTTATGAACCCACGGTTCATTCTCTCTCTGTCTGAACAGCTGCTCGTGGTCCGGGTTATGGCATGCTTTCCATCCGCGTTGACGGTAATGATGTGTTTGCTGTGTACAACGCTACAAAGGAAGCTCGCCGCAGGGCCGTGGCTGAGAACCAGCCCTTCCTCATTGAGGCGATGACCTACAGGTTAGTTGAGTGTATGTCGTAACTGTGCCACGACTGGATTGAGCACGTCAACTGGATTTAACCAACTGTGACTTTAGCCTAGAGGTCAAATGGTCATTATAAATGAATACACCATCAAGCAGTTCACTGAAACACTGTCTAATAGGGGCTCATTTACAAGCTACAGTATGTGTTTGTAAAGAAAGGGACTTAGATGATCACCGTTTGGGCAAACCCATGTATGCTTCATCAACTGTGCAACCAGCTGCTGCAGTTGACAAAAGTACAGCTAGAGAAGGTGGTTTAGGTTTTCATATGCACTATTCATTCGATGTGGTTAAACTGCCATGTGAACAAGACAACCACAAAGACAACCATCTGGCACCTGCAGATGCTTTCAGCATTACATAGAATGTGAAATGGCACTGCTGTAGGTAAAGTCACGAGTACTGCACTGATTAGCATTGCACTCCTCTAACATTATCTGAGTCAGGTTGGACCAAGAAAGAAAATCAGTGCAGCAGAACCAGAGATATTGTCCTGTCATTAAGTAGAAAAACTGAATTCAAAGGGGGACTACTTAGAAGAATCGTAATCATATACGGAAGAATTTGGACTTAGCGTTTTATTTTTCAAATCATGAGATAACACTAAGAAAAACATGTCCACGAGAACAAACGCAAGCATTTAAAATCAATTAATGACACGCCCGACCCGACGTGACCAAAAACAGAAAAACAACCAAAATGAAAGAAGTTCGATCGAGAGGAACAAAAATGGATAAAGAAACTAATAACCAGGCAGTAAACAAAGGACCAAATGAATAACCGGAGAAAAAAAGAAGAAAATACAGGTTTAGTTTTTGTTTTGTTCCTTTTATGCCTGCAGTCATTAGAGCAGTTCCTTTCTGCATTGAATTGTCAATATTGCATTTAGTCATTAACTTAATCTTGAATTAGTTTTGAGTTTTATTCATTTGCACAAGTTAAGCTCCATCATCATAGTGGTGTCCAAAACAATGGGCCTCTACCTAAACAATCTGAAACAGTATTCACAATGTTAAAGAAGTATTGAGAAAGCATAGATAAAAGAGAAGTCAAAACCCTTTTTAAAAATGTTCTGTTGGATTTGACGGAAGATGTTATTTTAAGCAAATGAGGAAATAGGAGTTCCATAAGTTAGGACTTCTACATCTTACCGAAAATGTTTGGGAAGATAAAGATTACACGACTAGATTTGCCTTTTCTAAATTGCATCATGTATAATAAGGGAATAAGAAAATATTTATGAATGATTCATGTTTGAAATTGTAAGAAGTTGGAAGTTTCTGAAATAAGAGCCAGTGAGGTGACAGGATTTGAAAGGGTTGCAATTCTGATTTTGTGTTTTTGAGGACAATCTTTTTTTGTAAAGAGTTGTAGAAAATGTGCTAAGCCCTAAAATGTTCTTATGGAAAGTCAGTTGAAGAAAAACAATTCTGTTCCTTCTTCAGAATTGGCCACCACAGCACCAGTGACGACAGCTCAGCTTACCGCTCGGTGGACGAGGTGAACTACTGGGACAAGCAGGACCATCCCATCTCCAGGCTGAGACATTACATGACGGCCCGTGGCTGGTGGAGCGAAGAAGACGAGAGGAGCTGGAGAAAGCAGTCCCGCAAGACGGTGATGGAGGCGTTCGAGAGGGCAGAGAGGCGCCTGAAGCCCAATCCCGAACTGCTGTTCACAGATGTGTACCAGGAGATGACGCCAAACCTGGACAAGCAGAGAGAATCCCTGTGGAGGCACGTGCAGCAGTACAAAGAGCACTACCCGCTTGACCTGTACGATAAATATTTGCACTGACGGGATGGAATGAGTTGTGACTTGATGAACAAGTGCATGAGTGGGTCAGGATTGAAAAAACTGTTGCAAACCTTTTACTATCCATAAACATGTAGTTTTGATATGAGGTGTCATTTCTTTCTGTACAACAAAGGGAGAAGAGAGAGATTGTGAAAAATACGTTACTTCATGCCGCGGAGGCTGGTGCCTTAAAGTCAATAGATTTAATTTCAGTAGTACAGCTCTGCTATAAAATGCTAAATCACACTTGTATCACACCCTGGTTCTTTAAGTGCAACAAAAAAAAAACGAACAAACAAAACAAAACAAAAAAAAACTGCTGGTGCAGTACGAATGCATCATGCATCTAAAATAATCATACAGTTCTGAGTTCTGAATAAACGGTGGAAGTTTACCCCTGTTGCGTATGTTCTCTCTCCTGTAACTGTCTTATTAACCAACTATGGTATTTAACAGGTTTCCTTGTGTATCACTGAGGTGACTGATTTAGCTGTAGCGCATTAAAGAGCTTAGCTGTTTCGACGGTTTTTAAGTATACACACCCAAATTTTAGATGGGTTTGTATGCTGTTACACACTACACTCAAACCCAGAATTGTACGCTCATCCAGCTGTTACATGATTGGCAGTTTGTGGAAAATAAACTATAAAACTTTCAATTGTCTTGATCATTTATTTATTAATTTAATTTTTTTTTTTAAGTCGGTAGGAAAGTGGGTTAATGACGCATCTAAACAGTGTACAACTTGACTCGGCAGTGCAATATATGGATCCTTCCTTAGCATTGCAAGTTTGAAAATGTCTTCCTATGTCATCCAGACCCGCTGAAACTTAAAAATGCAACTTTACTGCAGATTTGGTGACAGAACTGCTCTGCATTTTTTCATGGTAAAAGTTTGAGTCCTTGCACGACGCCGAAGATACATAGTGTAAAATCCTCAACTATAATCGCTCCTGCGGGATCATCTTTAAACAGGACAGTGGTGCAATCGCTGCATCTTTTCCTCACCAGTCCAGTTCAACAAGTCAACAAGGGGCTGTGAATACCCTTCCACAGCTTCTTCATCTGCGGTGGCGAGCGCTGGTGAATCAGAATAAGATCTTTATGCACGCACAAATTCTCACGATCCTGCGCCTTGACGTCAAAGGTCTGAAAGCCTGCGTGTGCCTCGGGAGAAACCCCCAGAGCCTTAGCGCACATCCCAGTGTACACATCATCGATGGGGAAGAAGGGAATGACACGTGAAACTGAATACAGAGGTTTCAGCAACACTCCAGAGATAAGAAAGCCGCCTCCACCAGCGTAAGCAGGGTATGGGCCGTCATAGAAGCTCAGGGGGATGTAGTATTTGATGTTGGGGTCTCTGAGGGGATTTGCTGTGCTTATGACATGTCCAACATACAACCGGGATGCTTTAGAGGCCTTCAGAGACTGCAGGTAGCTGAGCAATGCCGGTGTGTTGACAAACACATCGTCGTCCCCACTGAAGACGAAGTTGACACGAGGACAGTGTTTCAGTGTCCACTGGAGGAACATGTTCATTTTAAGCGTCAGGTTCAAGAGGGATTCTTGGAAATCCCACTGCAAGAGGTCCCCAAAGTGTTGTGCTTCAAATGACAGCAGCGGGTTGAGGTCAGGGTCATCCGGCGGGGAGTTACCCAGGAGGAACACTGTGCGCACTCTCAGTCCTCTCTGATACACCCCCTCTCGACCCCAGGTCTCCCGCACCGCCTGTCTCTGCTCAAAGTTCCCAGGGGTCGACTTGATGGCGAACAGCAGGAAGGTCCGGTTGGCTCCCTCCCCTTCGCCGGAGATGCACTTGCTAGGTTGATTGATCAGGACTGGAGAGGACCTGCAGTTCATGCCCTGCAAAAAGTCCTGGAATAAGGCAGGGTAGGAGGTGAAGTCGTGCACGTTGGTTTGCAGGAGCTCTTGATTGGTCTCCCTGCAGCGAGACCAATGGGAGTCAGGTCTGAGAGGGGTTCTCCCCTCGTCCAGCTTCCTGAGGACCAAGTACAGCAGACGGTTCCAGTAAGCTCGATTTTGAGGGATGGTCTGTCTGAGTCCATCAGAAACGGACACGTTGTGGACGTCAGGGTGAGGCCTGGTGACGCTTTCCGGTTTGGAGGATTGTGCTTTCACATCGCTGTCGTGGACCTGGAGGCTAAGATGCTTCAGGAGGTCCTCCGGTCCAGCCCTGCGGCTGTAGGTCGTCTCCAGGTGTAGGGTCGAGTAGAAGAAGATCAGAAATAAGGTGACGAGGAGAACCATAGCACTGAAAGTGTGAATGCGTCTCATTGGCTCGAGGTAAGTAAGCTAAGCTTTGTGGTGCGCGGTTCCTAGAAATGGATCATATTTCAGGGGAGATGGTCCTGGGACCTGTCGGGTTATTGCCTTCACGTTACACAGACTCTGTCAGCAGGTGACACACAGTTTGGACCTGCAACACAAAAAAAAAAGAAATACAGAGCTGACAGGACACACTTGTGTAAATGAATGCATCACAAACTTTACGGCCTTGAACAGACTAGAGATTCAGTCGAAATGATTGATTATCTTCAGTAAGAACAGTATTTAATGGGTAACATATGGGACATAGTGGAAGCCCGTTTTACTGAAAGAACACCTGTTGACCAAATTAGTTATGGTTTTTAGTCTGACATAACATTGGGGCAAGTGACTGCTTTTATACTCTCGCCCCCCTGACAATGAGTAAAATTTCTAGATGCTGAGGGAAAATGAGGCTCTTCAACTTGACAGGGACAATCGAATAACACGCCCTCTAAATCAAGACTTTCTCACTACTTCAAGTGGCACTGTTTGCCACATTAAGTGGGCTGGTGGAGCGTGAACGTGCTAAAGCCCCCCAGCCCCTTTTCTTTCTTTCTTTTAAATTAAAAATGGTCTGCTTTCAGCGCTAATATGTACAGTTACAGTTCAAAGGTAGATCTGTTCCCTCGTCGCCGCAGGTGATGCGGTCTTGATCTACCGGGACGCTCCTGAACACACCCTTCTCTCCAGTGTTTAATTAGAGGCAAAGAGACTCTGGACAAATATCAAAAAGGAGGGGAGTCCCGAGAGGCCCCGCTGGTTAAACCGAGTCCCAACAAACGAAGAACACACCTGAGGTCTCCGAATCGTGAAATGCATATGGATATACCTTAGATTACATGTTGTCCTGTTATGATCCCTTCAAATGCGTGAGACCGTTTTTTTTTTTTAAACGGATTCATGTCAGCATGGCTCGATTTTAAAAAATAAATAAAAAAATCGATAAACCTGCCTGGACTCAACAGTCAAGCAAACCCAGTTACAAAGACACCTGTGCGGCAGGTGAGACCTCTAACCTTAAGTTCGAAAAAGAAAAAAGAAAAAAAAAGTTAAACCAGTCACAAAGATGATGAAGATTTAACAATCAAGTTGTGTTAAAAAAAAAAAAAAAAAAAAATACTTACTACACCCGAGGTGAACGCACATCGAGTGAAAGCTGAAGCGTGTGCCTGAAGCGACAGAAGAGCAAATGAGTATCCGGGAATCTCTGGGTCCTAATGACAGGTGAGCAGAGGATGCACGAAACGGCATCGTTTGTTTCCGGGCCCGCGTCGTCCCGTTCGACGTGACCAGGGCGGCGACGTGAGCGCGCATGCAGGTGCGGATCCGTGCATGAGGTGCGATCGGGAAGCTGACTTCGCGCAGCGGAGCAGGCAGACGGAGGCCACGCCCAGGATGCTGTTCTGGGACAGGTTTATTCAAAAACGTTTGACAGGAACAAAAAAAAAAACAAAAAAACACCGATACACACGTTATTTAAGACCAGCTGTCCAGTGACAAAATCATCGGGGGGATACACGGGCACAGTGATCGGATCTGTAAAGCTCCGTTTTCGTCGCTGTATTGCATCTGGTGCAGGCCTTAAAAAAACAAAAAACAAAAAAACTTTTTTTCCCAGCCTGTTTAGTTAAGACAGAAAAACTTACACAATTCAGACATTTAGAAAAAAAAAAAAACACACACTTGAGAAGTAACTCCTGTACAGTGGAAAACAACCGTTGCTAGTTTTTCTCATCCATACCAAACCATGCAAATGTTCAAAAAGGTGATGAGCTTTTTTTTTTTTGTGGAATAAAATGCACTTTAAATGACAATGACAAAAAAAACAATTAGCTAATTCATTGATAACGCTTAAGAAAAGCATTATTTATTGATTTTATTGGTTTAAAATTTTCATCAAATCTAGCTGTTCACGTCCTGAGAACTTGGCAGTATAAGGCAGAGGGGGTATTTTCCATGGAATGACCTCAGGGACTCGTGGAGTCTCTGCCTGGAGAGGAGCTCCGCTGCTGAGATGAAGTGCTGTTTAATTAGAGATGCCCCGTTAGGATCTACAGTATACTCAAGCGCTCAAAAGTACCAAAAAAAAAAATCAACGTGACTGCTGTTAGTCGATACTGGCATTTTGGTCAGTGTAGTTTATTCTAAAGCACAACCTGGAAAATATATTTTGTAGATCAAAGTGTTAATAAATTGGCATAATCTCATCAATTTTATAACAATGAAAATAGAAATAAAGCCTTTATTATGCAAGTGTGCTGGTTTGAGTATCTGGTATTGCAGCCCAATTATAAAAATTTTAACAAATATTAGGAAAAAATACCTGTATCATAACAAAATACAACTAACGTACTGTTTGCAGTGTGCACTCAGGAAAATAGTGTTCATACCTATAAAGGACCATAATGTTTGGGAGCGTTGAGTGGATTAAAAAGGCAAGAAAACAATACTGCAGATGCTAGGAAGGAAACACAGTGTCTGTATCTGCGAAGGTATATAAGGGCTAAGGGTCAGAAAGCTAAGATGGCCGCTAGAATGGAAGTAACAGGCTCGAGGCAGAACGAAGGATGCAAGTCGGTGGACGAGGGGCTCGAGGACGAGCGAGGAGGGAAGTCAGCGAAGGTCGCTCTCCTCTTCCTGTATGGTTTTCTTGATGCGCAGAAGCATGGTGGTGAGCCACTGGTCCAATCGGGAAATGGTGTCGTATTCCTTCACCTGAGACACGAGTAGCAAATATCACCAAAAGGACCCAGAGTCCAAATGTTAGAAAACACACCAAAGAAAAAAACAAGAAAAAGAGAAAGAATAGTAAAGGTTGAGTTGTATGGTGTGGCATTTTTGTTTTTGTTCTGGTTTTTATTTACCCAATCTAAAAGTAATAGCATAAAACAATCTGTTTTTTGTTTTTTAAACATACACACACCGACTTGTTGACTTCCACAGTTTGTGTCAAGAAATAACTATCAATCTTTCTCATACATGGAAGTTCAAACTGACACGTTCTGATTCACATGAGTTATACTGAAGTTCACCGTATCTACAGAGACTCCGGTCACCAACTAATAGTTACGTTTTTTTGGCTGGTATCCCATCACTTCACTCACGGGTAAACATTATGGCACCGAAGCGACACTGATGTGGGTCCGGGATTTATGAACTTACTGCCGCAGAAACTTCAAACAGCCTCAATTAAAAAACCTTGGCTACATGCCTTTATTCTGGTGAAAGAAAACTGTCAACTCACCGAATCGGTGTAGGCCTCCACATTCTGTTCTTCATAGGCATCTAGAAGTTTCTGGTTAGATAAAAACATTTTTTACAACAATGCTGTACAGAGCCCAACACATGTCCTGAGGGTTAAAGGAAATGCAGAAACTTTTTGTGACACAACTGAGATGCCAAGAAAAAAAATAGAAGTACACAGAACAAAACAAAATAAAATAAAATAAACCAGGCTGCAATACTAAGCCTACGTGCTGGTGATCGTTAGAAAATGAATTATTACTTTATTACAGTTATTACAGTTTTTAAACAATCGGCATGGCTTTCTTACTCCAATCAGAACTGGCCTCAAGCGCACTGAGCTGACTGGTGATCACAATGTCCCTCAGTGCTACTGAGGGGCATGCAGATGTTAGCGAGTTCAAGAACCCGTCATCGACAGTTTTTATTGGAAAGAACGACAACAGCGGCAGAGACCAGAGCGGAAAGAAGCCGAGAGCAGCGGCCGGCCAGTTGGAAGGCTTATCCAGCAGACTGTCAAATTAAAGTGCTCTCCATCAGCCTCGCCTCCCTACACCTGGAGGATTATTCACTGTTTTCGTTTGAGGATTTCAGAGCCAAAACACCACCAAAGCCTACCTTCAACAGTTTGCATTCTCTCGAGTCTGAAAAGGCCGGAAACATTTCTTCGTACTTCTGCACAGCAAGCTGGGTGACAAGAGGATGAATATTAGAGCAGTGGCTCTCCTGTTACAATTGCTTTACATGGACACAAGTTCTGCGCTACGGCTTACTTTTGCATTCAGCATGTCTACACAGAAGTGACAGAGCGCTGCCTTGAAGAAGTGATCCTTGGCACTGTATTTCAGGAGCGTACTGTCCATTGCATGGGTTCCAACCTAAAAATCCCAAAGCACAGTCGAGGTTTGTTTTGTTACTACAGCTCCTGGACCAACTGAGCAACATGGTGAGATGAGGGCTGCTGGTGAGCATTATCTCACCTGTTCATAGATCTCGATAGCTTTTGGGTACTGCTCCAGCTGAGCTGCGTAGGTTGCTACTTTTAGAAGGCACTTGTTTGCTGAACTAAAAGGAAAAAAAAAAAAAATCGAGAAGTTTCTCATACCACACATATTCACCGAAATCAAGGGTCAAAGACACAGCAAGTAATGCAACTGCACGGTTATAAAACAAAGATGTAGAATGAAAAGAAATTGCGTCGATAATAAGTAAATTGAAAGAAAAAACAATATGCATCAGCCTGTAAAACATTATGCGCTCAGAGCAAACAAGGGGAAATATTACTCAGTCAAAATAGTCACCTGGTGGATTCTTCCCCTTTGTAATAATCTGCTGCCTGTTCATAATGAGCGATGGCCTGGAATGGAAATTGGGCAAAATGGGACATGCTTGCTCTTAACAAGAGATTATTTGACAGTTTAAAACAACGGATCAGCAGTTAAACTGGAAGCAAGAACCTGCTCTAGAACAGGTAACATGTAACATAATAAACATAGTTCAGACATTTCATCTGACCTTGTCGATGTCCACCAGCTCTGTCTCATATATTTCAGCAATGGTTATGTGATGTTTGGCTGCGATGGTGAAGCGCCCCTGAATCCAAGAAACACGTGAGAGAAGAGATCAACGGGGGGGGGGGGTACATGTTACATAAGTGAATCAGATGCTGAGCATAAATGGGCTTTTTCAAAGTAAATAATTTGAAGAAACTGCCCCTGTTTACAGACTCACCATATCAGTGTATATCTCTATAGCTCGGTTTAGGCAGTTTATGGCCTCTGTTGAGAAAAATAACAGTATTTAGACAGGTGACGTATTTTAAGACCACAACACTGCAGTTATTCAGTGAATTCACATCAATAAAAGAACAGATTAAGACTAAACCTAGATTTCAAAGATCAACAAAAATCAGAAGCAACCAGTTGTGAGAAGTGCAAGGTTCAAGGTGAGAGTCCCTTTAACAATGTTCCTGTGACTGGTCTTGATGTCATTATTTATTTACACTTTTCTCCAGGGTAAAGCATTCACTTGTCCACATCCCCATTTGTTAACTGCACCGTGGGAAGAGCCGTAAATAAAGCCTGTAAAGGTCTTCGTCTGGAACATCTCAGAGACATTATTTGACACCGGCTTTATGTACGTGGTCCACTGGAACTGGGACAGCAGCTTGTAACAGTCATTGCAAGTGAACTTCAGCAGCTATATATAGCCCGTGCATGGTGATGAGTAATGATTACCTTGTGGATCTGCTTTTTTGAAGGCGTTTCCAGCATCTATGAAGTTAGTCGCCGCATCGTGTTTGCTCTGCATCTGCAGGTGAAGGCGAGCAGCTTGGGAGAACGCATTTCCTGCAGCTGAAAAGAAAATGTTGCATGTTAGAGGATGGCAAGTCTTTCCAGACATAAACAAGGAAAAGTCAATCATTATTACCATTTGAATGAAAAAGTGTAATCATCTTACCACACCAATTTTTGGCCATTTTGTACATGTTGGCTGCCCTCACATACATGTCACAGGCCTCTTCCTGCTTGGAGGAACCCCTGTGTGACAGCACACGTGTTTAGTCAAACAAGGCATTTTCATTTACTTTTTTTAAATTCTAATTGCTTGAGTTCACAGACTTTGGATAGACTCATACAGACTATTGCTGGGTGATCCCGGCAAATATCAGGTGCCCTAATGGCTTTAAGTCAATACCTAGATAATGATAATGTAAGGATGTTTCGGGGATGCCACATGACTGACAGGGGCATTCACTCACTTCACTACGCCATAAAAAGTCAAATAAGTTCAGAAAGTTGTGTATTTTAACTCCCAGTTGCAATCTTGTGCAATGTAATGACACCAAACTGGGCTAGACAATAATTCAATATTACTGTTAACTTATGCTCAGGGGAATCATATGGTGCAGTAATGAACATATTGTGTCCAAATTAATGAGTGTGAGCAACACAGTTTATTACACCGAACATCAACTTGATTATATTGTATGTGATTTTACATTTACTGGGCAAATTATTTTTTATTTATTTATTTATTTATTAATACCATGATAGAACTTACACAACTTGCGTCCCCTGAGCCTTTAGATTTCTGAGTTAAGCAAAAACCCACTTGAATAGTCTTTGGATTGATACATCCACGATTAGCCGCACTGGTGGGTGATGGGCTTATCTTCTTCCTCGCTACCTCGCTAAATCTGATGCAACTCACAAATCCATTCCACTCCGCTATTGTAAACAAATGTGATTGTCGTGCGATTTGCGCCTCACGACCGAGTGACCTTGCAAAATTCACCCAGGTGATGGCGCTACAGCTGGAACACTTCAGGCAATATTAAAAAAAAAAAAAAAAAGAAATGTTGCAAAATTTTGTCTTTTATTATAAGCTCATCCGGACCTGACATGACTAAGTTGCCCCTAAACGATCATTGCGGCAGCTGGCACTGTGTAAGCGATGCTCGTTTACTGCCGCATACAGCTTTATTTTTGTAATTTTTCAGATATGTGTTAAGCAGTGGTCCTAAGGGAAGACGACGCTGTGTATGTAGCTCAACTGCAGCGTTGGCCACACTCGCATAACACTGATCGAAACAACTTAACGTCAGGCACAGAGCAGCCCAGTCTTTGTCTTTGTTTGGTTGTTGTTGTTGTTGTTGTTGTTGTTGTTGTTGTTGTTTTTGACAGCTAACCACCTTCCGCGTACTTGGCCCTTAGCTTGACAAAAATTAGCCCAACTCGAGCTAGCCGACGTACTCACCCAAACAGCGCTCCGAAAAACGACTGCGATGACTTTAATTTCTTTTCGGCCTCGGCCATTAGGGCCGATGCTTCCTTGTCTTTCCCGCTATTGTCCATGTTCGTGTCGCTGCGCTGATTTCGACGAGGAGCGAGCAAATGGGAAAGCCAGCAAACTCGCTAACCAGTGCTAGCAGCTGCGGGTTTGCCTTGTCACATCACCAGCCGCGAAGTAACCATCACCTCTGTCATGTGACACGGGACGTTGCAGACACCGCTGCCACTGCGTTCAGGTGCTCTTCGTAACCGCCACACCCCCGTATCCCCCGAGCTATAACTTGTTAAAAAGGACACTCCTGTTTAATTCAGTAACAAACAATGACATACCAGGCAAATATTAACCAGACTACGGCCTAAATTACGATGATATCAAACACTAATAATTTTCATATATTGTCAAACAACACCTTCTAAATTATATCTTTTGTATCTTTTCGCCAACATGTAAGTGTAATAATTCTGACAACATAAAGGCATCTTGTGATAAATGTATGGCCCATATAAAATGAATATGAGTCTATGATGCTGGCCATATTTGCACAATGCACAAATGTATTCCCCTTGGCTATTCCCGAAATCTAATGAACATCAGATCATACTTATATACTGTAGTACATACTTTATATTATTCAGTTGTCCTACTGAGCTAAAATATCATGTCGTGTCATTTGATTATTTACATTAGTAAGTAACTTAATTTATATAAGTAAATAAATGTCTTTATATCAGTTGCATAAGTAACAGTGAGACAGTTGTGGAAGTAAGGTGGTCTTTATTTCCCTGCCAGGATGCTCATTAACTGCAAATTAGTCTTTTGGAGTTTAGGTAATTTTTCCTGAGCCCTGCGTAGTAATGCAGCAGATGACATTGTACGATTAGATGATGTTACAAAAGTTAAATCTTATGCACAAAATGTGTATTTGAAAAAGAAAAAGTCAAGCCAAAATGAGAAGGAAGATTTAGCCTAGATCTTTTATCTTAGTGAGATTCCTTTAGCAGCTCTGATGCAGTGAAGTGAAATCTGAGTGGAGAGAGCAATCATTCACTTTCTCCTCCAACATTTTTTCTGCAGACTGTTCAGGAATTCATATCATAAACTCTCTGATGTCAGATTTACTTTTCTTGTCTATCCCGTTTCTTAAATGTTAGGACGGCAAAACTACAGAACTGTGATGATTGCAAAGCGCTTGCTTGACTGTTTAAGGATATTTTGTGACATTATATAATAATTTCGCTAGTTGGGATCATTCTTAATGATAATAATAACATTTCATAATGTTACGGAATATGTTTTTCCTGCGCTTCCATGCTGAAATGTTTCAGCTCAGTTAAACTTTTTGAGCATCATCCGCTTATTTAAGGTCTTGCCACAACATCTGCAGCATTTAGGACTGAACACTGAGTGTGCTATTCCCATTTTAACACATTTATTTATCCCTCTTCAACCATTTTAATATAGACCTTTTTTGTTCATCATTCCACTGCAGAATCTTGTTGTATTGGGTTATAAACAAATGGCCATGAACTTGGTAAAAGAGGGTTGGGACGCACTATTTTACACAAGTCATAGTGTCTAAAAAGCTCCCTATACTGATTCAGCCGGCAAACCTATGTTGTCCCAGGTTTCAGTTTGGGCTTTGGACCAGGATGCATAGCTGTGGGTCTGTCTTTCGTCTCTATTTAAAAAAAAATATTATTTAAATTTATCTCTTATTTTTATACTTTATTTAGTCATTTTGTTATTGTAAAGAATTTAGCCATGAATTGCATCATTTGTTTTACCAACCTCATTGTTTTTGTGATTTATATTAAGTGCCTGCTGCAACACTGCAATTTCCCTTTGGCATTCCCTTTGACTTTTTTGGCATCAATAAAGTACTCTATCTATCTATCTATCTATCTATCTATGGTGGTTTCTGTGAGACAAATTTCCAATGTTTTCCCAAACTTTGTCTAAGTGGACCTTGGTGTTGAGGACTTACAGAGGCAAAAAGCCTTGAAAACTGTGCAAGTACCGTATGTGCAACTTTGTCTTGACATTTTACTATTGGTCAGGGATGCAAAAAACGAGGTCTGATCGGTCACCCCTGTTTCCAGGCTTTAATTTCGTACTCTTTTCCACGTAGGGGATTTTTTGACGTGTGATATGTTTGTTTGATTACAATGCACGATCACAAATTTTAAAAAATGTTTTTTTACTCCATCTTTGGAGGAAAAAAGCAGCAGACCAACTTCACTGGGGAAAAATGCTCAACCTAAATCTTAAACCTTTAGTGAAAGCGCATGTCGACAAGGAGCATAGAACAGCCACAGATTTCAATCAGGCAAAACGGAAGTCTGCTGTTTCCTGCCTGTAGTTGGGTCCTGTACAGCAGCCCGTGCGAGGCTGTCCTGGAGACCCCGCGCTGCCTGCACCTCTATCGTCTCGGGTGAGTTTGTTATAAAACAGCATTTTTATCTATTAATTTGAATAACTGTTACAAACCTGCGGTATACACGCACTGCGGACAACCCGCAAACTGCACCGGTGCCGCAATCGAAACGCCATGCTGCTGCACGACCCGAAAAACATAGTCATTTTCCACCGAATTCCCAAGCATACCCCCCTCATCCAAGAGTATTCCAACATTAACTCATATTTTGCTTGCAAGGAGAGACAGATAGCTCGATGCGCAATTGCGTTTACACTTCTAAGCAAACAATACTGCCTTTTCTTGGCTGAATCGAGGTGCTGTTGTGCAATGCGAGTGTTAAAAATGTGTCAGTCGGTGGTTTGTTTTGAATGTCAAAGGCTCAAGCTAGCCGTACGTCTGAATATTGTTGATAGCTGCTTGGCTTAGCAGGCTAGCTAGCTAGGCTAACGAAATTCAACCCAGATGCATCAAAATGCTGTAAATAGAGGCGAAACGGGTTTTTGAAATCAAACGTTTTATAAAAGTAAAGTCTTAAGTCAGTCGCGTAGTGGTTAAAGAACGTATATTGTAACAAATCGCCAAATTATGCACGGGAAGCTATTTTGAAAACACCAGCTAGCATTTAGCTAGCCGCTTGCAGCGTCTCCATTCATATCCTGCGCACTGGCACTGGCACTGCTTTGACCGAGTAATGGCTACGATCCGCTGTTTTTTTTTTTTTTCTTTTCTTTTTTCTTAGAGCGGCAATCGGGTATACGTCCCCTTGATAACCTCGGTAATATGTTGGCTTGAATTATTTGGCGACCTGTTGTTATTTTGTTACTGCAAGTGTTGTGCACAGCTGTGGAGACTTGTGGTAAATTCAGCGACAGCCCGCATTCGAAATCTGTCCAGGCTGTGTGAAAACCGCGCGTTTTCAGTTTGTTGTCTATTTCTATCTGCTATTTCTCGGTTGGAAGCGAACATATCTGCTGCTTGATCTCCCGATGAGTTCATAACGGCACATGGTTTTCTTTATATTGGTTAATATATGAAAAACATAATTAAGGTGGGTTACTTAAATAAAGTTTACATCTCAACACATAAACCCATCTCCATCATCAGTTGCGATATGTCACAAGTGTTAATGCAGTTGAAATCCAACATCTGTCCATAGTTGTTTCTGTGCGTGCTTAGTTTTCACAAGACTCGCAGCAAACTAGATGTCGGACAGCAATATGTGATGTAATGTTTTGAGTCATTACTCTTGATTTCAATGTGAGATTAAAAAAAAAAAAAGCTATTCAATCTTGGCGTTGATTGATTTTTAACAATTATTTTTAGACATGTAGACTAAATAAAATAAATACTGGTGTCTATATTTGGTCTGTTGTGGAATTTGTAAGGACAATTAGTAAATCAAGTAATTATTTTATAACAATAGCCCAAAAAAGAAAAGAAAAAACGTTTTTTCTTTTAAGATGGTTTAAGGACTTATGTGTAACCCATGATATCTACTAGTTGTTAAGAAGCTTAATTAAACGTTATTTTGGACATAAATTAGTCTTGTGTGATACATCAAAATAAAAAAAAAATCTAGACTAACAATCTGAAAGCAATATATTAAAATTGTTTCTGTTTTGTGGTTCTGTTTTGCACAGTGTGTAGTTTAGCAACACCACAGAGAGAGGTTTATTTCCTGTAAGGACCAATCCATGCCGAAAATGTGTGATAATGATATTGTGCAGAGCTTTGCTGAAAGAATTCACCAAATGTCATTTTAATTGTTGACTGGTAAGTGATTGTTAATAATGTATAACAACATGACATTAGTCCTTGCCACACTGAGGTACAGGAGCATTTGAAAAAGATCTTACGGTTTTTTAGTTGTTAATCATCAGATTTGGCTAAATCCTGTAAGAGTAAAGCTATAAATCACCACTCAAACCTCAATGTACCACTAAATATTGAGCTAAAATATCACACAATGTGCTGTTTTTATGAGTGTATTTATAATGAAATAAATCATCCCTGGACTTTAAATCTTTTTCATCTTTTTAACAGTTGTCATGGATGATGAAGACGGCAGGTGCCTTCTAGATGTAATTTGGTAAGTCATTGTTAAAAAAAGTGCAAGATCAGTTTGATATTATAACAAGTTGCTCAGTCGTCTCTTTCGTCCTGTTGTGAATCACATTGTTTTCTCCTGCAGTGACCCAGAAGCTCTCAATGACTTTCTTCATGGATCTGAGACCCATGTGAGTACAAGAGAAAAAAAAGTTAAAGAAGTCACATCTGTTAGGCTTGTGATTTCTAGTTTCAATAAATGGGTTTGTAATTGATGTGATGAGGAGTCTTTATTGTGCGTATTTTGGTTGGACCTTGCGTGACTCCGTACTTTCAGATTACACGTTGATGTACCCTGAAACCCACGCCCCAACTGCTTACAATTATTTTATTTTATTTATTTTGTTTTGTTTTTTTACTGCTTTCTCTGCTTAATGGTTGTCTTTGCTTTTTGATTGCACAATTCATGGTTTCAGCCTGCCTTCCCTTTTTTATTAGGCTAATTCAAGAAAGGAGAAATGCTATTACTAACGCTTCCCAACTCTGTTATTCCTATCATTTGCGCCCCCCCCCCCCTCACTTTTCTTTTTGCTGGTTCTTTAAAATCTGGGTTCTCTGGACTGTATTCTTTCCTTTCCTTGCCCTCCTCCTCTGTTTGATGGTCTGTATGTTTCTCTGTCCTGGTGGCTTTTGCCTGCTGGTTTGGGTGCCTTTGGTTTCTGTCTGTCATATCCTGGGTGGGTGTGTCTATAGTTGGACACTGACGACCTTTTGGATGGTTCGAGTGACCCCTCCAGCTCGTTCTTCTCTACCACTGGGGTGAGTAAAATCCCCCAATCCTCCTCCTTCTGTTTTCTATCCATCTATGTAGCATGCATCTTCAAATACCCTCCCTTTCCACTAACATACCTAAACTTTACAAACTTTGATTTGCCGCGATGTGACAAGAGGTTTTTGTGGGGTTTTCATGTCTGCAATTCTGCGTTAACTCTGTTACACTCCTCGCCATCACATCTAGATCTAGCCATGAAAATTCATCCATCACCTGGTTTCACTTCTTCCCTCTGTCCTTTCCTCCTTTCCTTAAAGGGCCATGTTCCAGAGGTCCAGCCTGCAGTCCAGCTGTCGGCCAGTGAGCCGGCAGGCCTGCCCAGAGTCAGTGTTGACCTGGACTTCCTGGAGGATGATGACATCTTGGGAGGATCCCCAGGTGGTGAAGGTGGGAGCAATGGCATTGGGACAAATCACGAGCCATGTGACATCCTGCAGCAGAGCTTGGCTGAAGCTAACATCACAGAGCAAAGCTTACAGGAGGCAGAGGCTGAGCTGGACCTGGGCTCCTTTGGAATTCCAGGTCTTACACAGGTGGTTCAGACACTGCCTGATGCCAGCCTCTCTGGGGCTGGAGGCACTGCTGTGGGTGTAGGCATAGGTGTTGGTGTTGGAGGAGCAGCGGCAATTTTCCCTGGGTCAGCCCAGAGCACCACTGCTACTCCTCCCAATGCCACAGCAGACATGCTGGGGTCAGTGCTGGCTCAGCAGGGCCTTCAGCTCCAATCCCAGGTCATGAACAAGGCCATTAGTGTTCAGCCATTTATGCAGCCTGTGGGCCTGGGAAATGTGACGCTACAACCCATTTCGAGTCTCCAAGCTCTTCCTAATGGGAGTCAGTCTGGACATTTGGGTATCGGACAGATTCAGGTTGTGGGTCAGCCCACAGTCATGACTATCAATCAGTCTGGGCAGCCAATCCTGGCTAAAGCCATGGGTGGTTACCAGCTGCACCAGTCTGGGCCAGAGGTTTCAGGTGCTGGTTCTCAGCCGGGGCTTGGAGGCTCAGGAGGTGGACTTCTGATCCAAGGTAACAAAGCCACTTTGGGATCTCCAGCTTTAAATGGACCGGCTGTTTGTGTCAGCAGCACAAACAGCAGCAGTGGTGGTACAATGACTGCTCCTGCCGGGCTTGTGGGCTTTGGCAGTAACCCTCTAAGTTCAGGAATTGGATCCCAGACGCAGACTCAAGGCCAAATCATGCAGAATGTGATCATCCAGCGCACACCAACACCCATTCAGCCTAAACCCCCTCAGGGGGGAGCCATCCAACCGAAACTCTTCAAACAGCAGCAACAGCAGCAGCAGCAGCAGCAGCAGCCAGCACCCCAATCCCTGCAAAACGATGCCCACAAGGCTATAGGGCTGCAGCAACTTCCAGTTTCTGCTGCTCAGAATGTAGCCTTCCTGACAGGAAAGCCAGGCTCTAACGTTGTTCTGAGTACTCAAGCCACAACACAAGGCCCCCAGTTTCAACAAACCCTGTTCAAGCAACAAGCAGCACAACCATCTGGCAAACCCCTCAGTGTACACTTGTTAAACCAACCAGGCAGCATCGTCATTCCCCCTCAGACAGTTCTGCAAGGTCAGAACCACCAGTTTCTCCTGCCACAGCTACAGGCAGGTGGGCAGATCCTGACCCAGCACCCTGGGGGGCACATCATAACTAGCCAGGGTCCTGGTGGACAGCTCATTGCAAACCAGATTTTAACTGCAAACCAGAACATCAACTTGGGTCAGGTGTTGACTTCACAGGGCCACCCTGGGGCTGCCCACATCCTCTCTGGACCCATTCAGATCCAGCCTGGCCAGATGAGCACACCCACACTCTTTCAGATGCCTGTCTCATTGGCTCAGAGTCAAAGCCAGACACAGACCCACACTGTCTCAGGTCATGCCCAGACAGTAATACAGGGCATGCCCATCCAGAACTCCCTGACCATGCTGAGTCAGGTGGAGGGGCTGAGCCCGGCAGTCACCCTTCAGCCAGCCCTGCAACCTCAGCCAGGTGGAGTCCCCAGCAGCAGCAGCACAGGAGCAGCAACAATGGCTCAAGGCCAGCCTGGAGAGTGTGTTACTGTGCTGGGTAGCTCCACAGACCAGGCTGCTCATCCCGCTCAGCAGCATGTGCCGCAGTCCTCTATCCTCACCATGCAACCGGCTTCCTCTGTGTCCGCGGCTATCACAGTACCCTCCTCTTCTCCGTCCATGTCTGTGTCCACCTCTTCCTCTGTCACAGCAGTGGGGCTGGTCCCCCCTCAGGCTCAGCATAGTCCAGGGAGGTTACTGCTCACCAACCAGGGCTCCAGTATGATCTTGAGCCAGGAGTCTCTGCAGATGTTCCTGCAACAGGTCAGTGTTCAACGCTTTGCATGTTTGTTTTAATTGTGTACAGTTAACATTGTCTTAAAAATGAAATAACATGCACGGAGTGATATCTTGATCTGACCTCTTTGGTTTACTATTCTACTCCCCCTTCCCTCCAATCCCCTTCCTCCTTCCCTCCCTCATCCTGAAATGGTAAACGTACTCCTATCAGGAGCAGCACCACCAAACAGAGAATGAGTCAACCCCCTCTGTGGGCGTACCAGCGTCTGTAATCGTCAGCAGCAACAACATCACTGCTCTGGCCCCCGCTGTCCATGACAGCCAATTAACTGACTCTTGGGTGGGTCAGAGCCACAGTCCTTCCCCTGGCCCCTCCCACATGACAGCAGTGGTAAAGCAGGTAGAAATGCCCCTTTATGTTAAGCCCCACCCACTTGTTGCTGCTGCTGCCGCCACAACATTAGGTTATCTCACCTTTCCCCATCACTGCTCTGTACTTCTCTTCTGCATTTGTCATCGCTTCCATGGCTCTCCCCATTGCTATGCAGATCCTAAGTGCAAAAATTACTGATTTGCTTGCAGCTTTTGTGTGTTTCTAACATGGCTTCGTTCTATGTAAAGGCATGTTCATTCCACCTGTTCATGTGTATTGTGTTTTAACCACTCTGCTTTTGTAATATTTAACTTTATCCACCTGTATAGAATTTCAGACTGGTAATCAAGTGCCAGGATTTTTTTTTGTTTGTATGTTTGTTTGTTTTTAACTAAAGTTATTTTTTAACTAATTTGGTATGTTTTTCATTCATTCTACGTATCTTGTAACAGAATTCAAAAACCATGCTCATGCCTACTAGAAGAGTTACCAAGGTGCCAAGTGCATCCTCTTTACGTTTTTACTAACACTGACTTTATCAGCTCACCTTGCTCGATCAAAATCAATCAACTCACTTTCATCTGCTGCATCACTGACCAATGATTGATCAACGGATCCACACCTCTCAACCCTGCACTTCTCATTTAGACTCTTATGTGCTTACAGTGCCACTCCCCATTGTAACCCCTAGTCTGACCGGTATAATGTCTCCCAAACCAAAATTACATACTCCCCTGACTCCCGTCCCGGAAGTTTTCAGATCACCTTCTACTTAACCATCACAGTCCCGCAGATCTTGACTTCTTGCTTTTGTCAACTGTTTTTCTTTCTGGCTCGCCAGTGATCATTGCTCCCTTTTTATGTTTAATCCTACTCAAATGCTAGAAAAAAATCATTGTGCTTCTACTACCTTTACTTCAGCAACTACTCGATTTTAAAGTCTAACACTTTGCTTTTGTGTTGTTTGGTGTTGTTTTAGCCACGGTTGTGTAATTTTGTATCTGGGTTGGGCGATAATTCCATATTTTTCTGTATTGATTTCCAGTGTAATTGTATTGTGATAATACGAGTGTAATTAAACCCCAACAGAATAGGTTTTTGAGGCGTTTGTTTTCCATGTGTGAAAAGTTTTGTCTGATGCAATGCATGAAAGTGTAATGCTATCATTGTATTAAACAACACTATAAGTATTTTACATATGACTATGCATACATTTGGCATATCGTTATAAATTTTGATATCAAAAAGATTTTCTAATTAAGATTGTGAAATAGCCATATCGCCCAGCCCTATTCTGTTTATAGCATCAAATCTCGAACCCTGTACTAGGATCACATTTACTATATACTGTGTTCATGTAGAACTTTTTGTGTGTTCTATTTTTGTGTTTAATGTCCCGATTTCAACCTGTGTTAAAATATTGTTTACACTCTTGAATCAGATACACATACTGATATGTTGTGATTCCACTACTTCAGGTACCCTCCAGTGGACATCAGCAGCCTCTCAAGATCCAGGGCATGTCCCCCTCAACAGCCTTGACCACTCACACCACAGCCCCCCCAGTGGCAGACAGCCCCCAGCCTTCTCAGTCTCCTCTCACTCTGAGCCAGCAGATCCAGTCACCACACCATCAGCAGCAGTCACGTCCTCCCTCTCAGCCTCAGCCACAGTCTCAGACTCCCTCCCGCTCCTGCACACCCTCATCTCACCCTCCGCTCTTTATTGTCCATAACCAAATTGCAGAGTCTCCCCAACAAGGTCCACAAGTCCAGCCGCCGCAGACACACATTCAAGTTCAGCTTCAGACGCAGCCACGGCCAGCCTCTCAGCCTGCCCCCTATCAACAAGATATGCCTCCTATGTCACAGTCACCTAAGCCTCCTCCTGCACCGCCCGCACAGCACCAGTTCACTGCGCCTCCTGTCAGCACTTCTGCTACTGCCATGGTGAAAGCCCAGGTTCCCATCCAGGGCCTGACAGCAGAGCAGCAGCACCACCTGCAATTCGTAGGAGCGCAAATTCAGACCCTGTCAGGCATCACCCAGCCCTCACCTCAGCAGAAACAGTTGCTGGATAAGCTGCACCAGGTATTGTCCCAGTTCACCTCAAAATTAGCTTAATGAAAACGTGTTACAGAAAATCAAAGCAATCAGGGGTCTAAGCAATAAAACCATCTTGTGTATTTTGGCTTCACATGCTACTTTTTCACTTCATATGAGCTGGTTAGTGGGTTTTTGTTTTGTTTTTTAAGAAACTGATACAGCTCACACATTGGTAGACGTTAATACATTTGATACATATATGCACATATGTGGTTGTGAATGTTTTCAAGCAGTCACATTAGTTCAATATATTGAAAATAGGGGAAAACCATCTCTTAGGCTAATCCTTGCAATAAGTGAGTTTTGCTTTTGCACTCTTTTACACTGTTTGTAGAAAGTCAGTGTTAAACTCATCAGACTGACCTGGTGATTGGATTTGCGCTCAACTTAACAGTACATATCAGGAGTATGAGTAGGCTCCTGGAAGCCAAATTAGTTCATCTAGAGTTTTTTTGTGTACAAAAACATGGAAGCAGACTGTTCTGATGTGTTTTCAGTTCCAGCAGAACATCCTGCTGCAGGCCAAGCAGCCTGCTCAGCCTCCTCAGCCTCAGCCTCCACAGCCTCAAGTCACCAGTCAGTTCAGTTCCCAGCAAGATGTGCCTGTTGATAAAGTCGTGATTGCATCAACAGCCAGCACTGGTACGCCTGCTCAGCTTCCCTCTGTGCTGCAGCCGACGTCAGTGCTCGTCAAAACCCCTGCTACAGGTTAGACCCAGTTTACCATTAACGGTGCAAAACGGCGGGACCCTGAACACACCTTGAAGTTTTTCCCTTTGTAATGATTTGTTTCCTCTTATTTTAGCATCAAGTGACTTACAGGTATTCTCAGGAGCCCAAGGGCCAGCTGGAGCAATGGTGAATCAGACTATCACTCCTGCCAGCCTTACACAGCCTGCACAGGTAGATAATGTTACAAAGCCAGTTCCCCCAAGGACTGGATGGTGGTTATTGTGCACTGTTGTGTGCTAGCTGTTCTACATTTTCATTCAACACTGAGTTTCAAAATGATAGTTTGTTCTGTATTTCGTCAGTTTCTGAATTTCTTTCTCAATTTCCCCGTAGGTTCAGCCAAAGCCGGGAGTGATCAGCTCAGTTGGTGGGATGACTCTGGGGAAAGGTGGGATGCAGATACAGGTGTTAGGAGCTAGTCTGACTCAAATGCCTGCTCCACAGCCGCCAGCTCCGGCACAAACTCAGGTAAAGTAGTGTCACTTCATCTTAATGAGGTCCTTTAAAAAAAAAAAAAACCTACATCTAATGTTTAAGCTTCAGTCTGAAGGTTTTAATTCCTGGTTTTCATCTCTTTGCTTACATTACAGACAACAACAATGAAGATGCCTTTCAGCGCAGAGCCCAGCAAAGAAGCCAGGTGTGTGCATCAGGCATTTTATTTGCTACTTTAACTGTATAAAAATTTCAAATTTTTTTGTGAATAGTTTTCTTTATACACACCTCATTGCAGGATGCTAGAACAGCTGAGGAAACAGCAGGGTTCAGTGCTTCACCCAAACTACAGTGCTCCTTTCCACTCTTTTGAGGACACACTGCACAGACTGCTGCCTTACCATCTCTACCAGGGAACTGCCAACTCTTCTCAAGACTATCAAAAAGGTGACAAACTCCATTGCGTCTAGTGCAGAGGATATACAGTTTAGTACCTTTTTTTTTTTTCTCCCAAATTCAAGATCTTCATGGAAATTTTGGTTTTTCTTGTGCACAGTGGATGATGAATTTGAGAGGGTCTCCTGCCAGCTGCTGAAAAGGACGCAGGCCATGCTGGATAAATATCGCTACCTGCTCTTCGCCGAGTCAAAAGTAAGTTTATAAACTAGCATTCTCACCGCAGGTCTCGTTGTCTCCTTTGTCCTGAATTGATTTTGAAATGACGCTTTTTGGCATTTAAACCTGAGCAGAGACTGGGCCCCTCGGCAGAGATGGTGATGATTGACCGGATGTTCATTCAGGAGGAGAAGATTGCGTTGAATCAGGACAGGATATTGGCCAAGGAGAGACCAGGTACCCTACCGCTGTCTGTCATACATTGTCGTCTTCATCTAAATTGAATGCTCCTGTGTATGTGTATGCTAATGACATAATTCTATTTATTTCATTGCAGAGGAGTTTGTAGCAAATGCGCGCATGTTGGAGAGTGTAGTTTCATCCCAAGAGAAATCCTCTTCTGCTGAGCAGACCTCACTGAGTGGGGGTGTAGCAGCTGCTGCCCCTGCCCCAGGACCTGCTGCTCCTGCCCCAGCCCCTCTGCCAAACATCACCCCAAACCCTCCTCCTGCACCCACTCCAGCTCCAGCTCCAGCTCCAGCTCCAGCTCCAGCTCCAGCTTCAGCTTCAGCTCCAGCTTCAGCTCCTGCTCCTGCTGCTGCTGCTGCTGCTGCTCCTGCTCCTGCTCCTGCTCCTGCTCCTGCTCCTGCTTCTGCTCCTCCTGCCACCCCTCCTGTCACCCCTTTCCCCCCTACCAAACTGGTAATAAAGCAGGGTGGAGGTGGAGCTTCTGTGTCCTGGTCCAGCAGCTGTCCACCGCCTCCAGCTGCAGCCAGCAAGCTGGTGGCCGAACCCACCAGCCAGAGCTCCTCCTTCAGTCGTGCTCCAGCAGCATCTTCCTCTTTCTCGTCCTCGACCTTCAATTCTCAAGCAGCTGACGATGACGACGCTCTCCCACAGAGAACCAGCAAACCGCCTATCAAGACCTACGAGGCTCGCAGGAGAATTGGCTTGAAGCTGAAGATCAAGCAGGATCAAACGGGGTTCAGTAAGGTGGTCCATAACACTGCCTTAGATCCAGTGCACACACCTCAACCTCAGCAAAGCAGCCAGTCCATATCCCAGGCTCAGACTCAGTCTGAAGCTGCTGTACCGCATCCAACTCATCCAAAGTCCCACCCTTTATCAGCTCCTCCTACTACAGTCATCAGAACTCAGTCCCCCGTATGCACTGCTTCTTCTGTCTCATCAGTCACCATAGCAACCACTCAGTGTAACCCACCACTGAGAGGTAATGTTCCCCCCAATGCAGCCCCATCTTCCTCTACCTCTTCCTCTCATACTTGGTCATCGTCGTCGTCGTCCTCCTCCTCTTCCTCCACCACCACCACCACCACCACCACCACCACCACCACTCAAATGAATGGGACATTGGATCATCACGACATGGGTGGGGTCAAACACAATCCTGCCTCCACTGTCAATCCCTCGCCGACAACCTGCCGCCTCCCCCTTCGAAAAACCTACCGGGAAAACATTAGTCCCCGGGTCAGACCTGGTGTACCGGGGGGAGGAGACGAAAGTTTGTCCTACCCCAGACCCACGCCATCACCCCCCAGGCACGAGGCCTCATCTCCTCCCTCAGAGCGGACAGTGATAGCCAGTGTGAAGGTGGAGAAAAGAGGCAGGGAGGCCTCACACACTCACACAGAGTCGAGCCACGAAAGGGGCCGTTTAGGGAGTGCAATGCAGGGGCTGGACGAAGTGGACGAGGTGTTTAACCGCGGTATCAAAACCGCGCAACACCATCATCTCCCGCAGCTCCTGGACAAGGAAGGGGCAAAGGAGAGAGCAGAGGAGCACACAGAGCAAGAGACAGATGTAAGTAAATACAAGAGGGCGGGTGGAAAAAATAGACATAGGGTAGGTGGGACATTCAGAATGGACCAGCATGCCCCTGGACCTCCCTCTCCAGAGTCCTCCTTCACACGAGACTCTTTGCTTCCTGCCAAACGCTGCAAATCAGACTCCCCCGACATGGATAACGCCAGCTTCTCCAGTGGCAGCCCCCAGGAAGACTCTCTGAAGGAGCACCTGCAGTGCGCCATCGACGGCATCCTAAACCTGCAGCAGGAGCCCTCTGCCCGCGGGCACCACATTAAAGGGGGCAACAGCAGGCCCCACCAACACCAAAGCCAGCGCCCAGGGGGCTCGGCAGCTTCATCCCACAGACCCTCAGCCCCACCCCCCTCCTCTGCTTCCTCATCCTCCTCCTTGGCCCAGCACCCTCAGGTCGGTGGCCGTGGCCACAATGGCAGCCTGGTGCCCCAGACTCAAAGCAGATAACAGCCCCTCAGCCCCAGGCCGGACTGACAAGGGGGAACTAACAGACAGATTTGGAGGCAGGGGAAGGGGGGCACTGTGAAAACAGTATCACTGTACTACTCTGCCAAGCTGTGTTGGCTTTGTTTGTCCATTTGAATTGTCCAGATATTTCTTTGTCATCTATAGCTTGAGGTATACCCGTGGTGGAATAAGTGTGAGTGCAGTCTAAGGTAAAGCTGTGTCTGTGAGTTGCAGACTTGAAGATGCCTGCCGTTTTGTATGTGTTCTGTCAGCCAAGCTCGCGAAAACGAGATGAAATTGTCAAGAGGTTGCTGTTCTCTATTTCTTTCCTCCTTTTTCACTTTTGATCTTTTCTCTTTCTCACTCACTATTCATACATTCCTTTCATGTGGCCTGAGCACCAGTCCACAAAGGTTCATCTCCTGGTTTAAACAGTGTCCCAGTGAGCATAAGGCAGCTCGTGTAAACTGTTCAGAAGACAACAGTCTTCTTTAACTGGCTTTTGCCTCTCAGCTGCCAGGCTCATGCTGTAAAAGGTCACAATACATACAGAGTCTCCCTTTATCAGCCAGATTGAATTCTCTTATCACTAAGATAATGCTGCCCTACCAATGCAAACAGCACATGCTAAAACTATAGTCCACCTCCTTTCAAGAAATAAATTTCTTTAGAAAGTAAATACACTCAGAAGCTCAGTTACACTGCTCACGAGGCAACTGCTCATTGTTTTCAATCGGCAAAATCCAGTAGCTTCATCCTCCACGATTCCTGCATTTCATACAGACACCACATGCATTTTTAAGTAAAACGTGTTGAGAAAATCATTTGGAAAACTGAAGTTGTTCTACTTCTGGCTGCTTGTGGGTACTGTAGTACCGTGTCATCAAGATGTAAATGAACGTGTAAGGGAATTCAGTTATTTTCTGCTTCTGATGTCCGATGATTTTCCGGGTTCCTGTTTTTAGACAAGGCCTCCACACACACACCTGCCCGCCTGTTACTTACGATGCCAGGTTAGGACTTTATGCATTTAGTCAGCAGGGGGCAGGTCAGTTTTAACTGCTGATATTCTGTGTTCTCTCTCTGTTTCATATTTCTGCAACTGTGTCCCTGCCTACCGCGTGTTTTTTTTTTTTTTTTTTTTGTCTTTTTTTTTTTTTTTTTTTTTTAAACCTGGTGGACAATTCAAACACAAACACAGCACAAGCATTGAAATGGAAAAAAAGGAACAATAATAATGTACAAAAAGACCGTGAGAGAATTTGAAGTATAGTATTACAGATTAATTTTGTATTGTATTTATTGTGTATAATGACACTTTTTAAAAAGAAATGTACATTTAGTAAAACTGTAAATTAAACCTTGCTTCTTTTATGAAACATTGCAGGTCTTCTAGTCATTTGTCCGGCGGGTTTCTGGATACATTCCTCTGAATGAGTAATGATGACCGAGGAGCACTGTATGATAGTCAGGAGGGGATGGTGATAATGGTGGCGGCAGTGGGGTGTGTTCTCTGCAAGACAACCACCAGGTGGTGCATGGCAGTGGAGAAGTGGGAGGAGGAAGAGAGCTTAGACCGAAGAGGGGAGTAACTGTCACATCTTCAAACGAATGACACATTACAGTAGGTTGAGGAGAAAAAAAACTCTTAAATAATTGAACAACGTGGAGAAGTTAGAAGCCGCAGCTCGAGGGGTGGAGCATGAGGTTGTGTGTATCGTTCTAAATATGCATAAGGACACTGAGGTTATGTCATGTTTAAAAAAAAAAAAAAAAAAAAGGACTCCACCCAAATTATTTATTCACAGCCCCCCTCCTCCAGCTCCACACCCTCTGGCCACAGTTCAGCTCATCCCTGCCCTGAGCAGTGTTAGTGCTGTCCACAGTGTTGCCAGGCATCCCTGGAAGAGGAGGTGCGTTAAACTAGGAGAGGCAAGCAAGGGGGGGGAGAAAAGTTTGCCTTAGTGTGGTGTGCCTGTGTGTCTGAGTGTTTGCCTTGTGTTCTTTCAGCAAGCAGGGTAAGGATCGTTGCCAGATCTGGAGCTCATCTGAAATACATTAAACCCTGGAGAAGAACGATCCTCTGTAATCCTGCTCCACTGAGGGCTCTCATTTGCTGCCAGAGGTTCATCCATACATGTAGCTGCAGCTCCTCCAAGAGACTGACTGTTTGTCTCCTCAAGTCAAACTATTTTCCGTAGTCCAGAGGGCAAGCCCGGAAAGAGAGAGAGCTCAAGGTGCTTGAAGAAGTGTGTGCTGTCTCCAGAATAACTTGGTAACTACTCCTTTTTAAACTTTAAACGTGGCTATAACAATCAGCTTGAATTTGGACTTTTACTCAAATATAGCCAGGTTGTGTGGCAGCAGAGGGAACCAAGCCTAGATGGTATTTGGTAAGTGCAAAGATCACAGCTTAGCTGAAGAATCAGTGTGCTAGGAAACTGTCTTTAAACTCTCAATAGTCTTTTTTGAACCTTTTTCAAAACTCTTCAGTTGTGTATTAAAGTATTACTCTCCTGATACTTGTTGCTCCTGCAGGCAAAAATATCACATTTCTTTTTCAAAGTCCAAAACTTTGCTCCAATTGTCATTCAAAAACCCACACGGCATTTTCCACTATCTTTTTTTGTTTTTTTTTTTAACTTTGGATATTGATCCCCGGGGCCTTAACCAAAACTTTCATTCTCACAGGAAGCCTGTAAATCAACTTTTACCCATACAGCTTGGCTGGCACGGTACTTATGTATGTAATGGTGCGCAAATCACATTTAATGTCTCTCCTGTAGATCATGAGGTTTCGCCATTTTGACAAGAACTCTGTCCACACTGGTCTTGTGACATGCCAGTACTGTGTTGCCTTGTCCCCTCTGTGCAGATATTTTTTTTTTTCCATCCTATTTCCAAATGGGATTTGAAAGAGAGAAGCTCTTCACAGACGAGTTGCCGTCTGCTGATGTGTGTTTCACTTTTTTGTGCCTTTGTGTCAGTCTGCCTCTTATAATGAGGTGTGCCTTCGATTCCTAATGCAGTGTTCCTGTTTGTGTAGACTACAGTGAAAAAAAGATGGTTACTTGAGGGTTAAATTGGGCTAAATTTGTTTTTCCACGCATAGACTACCCCTTCACAGGGCTTTTCCTTACACGAACAACTGAGCCATGCACGTATTTCATGTTCCACTGAGAGAACTGCAGGGGATAAAAGGAATGTCTTACTCATTTCACTCTAATGAAATGAGCTGCTTCTGTGCGAATCCCGAGGCAGGGCTGGGTTTGCAAGTTTTCCAGCATGAACACCCAACTTTTTCCAGGCATGCACTGACAATGCTTGGCAGTCCCCTGGTGGGCTGAAGCTTACTCCAGATTCCACATCCTTACTCTAGATTGCGGCAGATTTTGATCGCCAGGTACAAGAACTCCAGGAAACTTTTTGCCACCTGGATTAATCTCATTTGGATTAACCTCTACTTGTCTCCTTTTCTGTCCACATTCCAGGAAATAAAAGTTGTCAGTGTTGCAACTGTTTTTGGGGAAGATCCAGACTTCAAACGAAACATCAGCCCTATCGTTCCTCGGCGTGTGCAGGGGAGGTTTCAAGGACAAGAGAGCAGCGGTCACATAAATACAGGAAACACCTGAAGGTTTTCCAAGGTTTAGCCAGAGGAAATCACTTCCAACCAACAGACACAACTCTGACACTGATTTTTTGTAAGAAGCTCACAATCTCATTATTCAATCAGCATGTCACGCTGGGGGCGTAAAAATGTGAAGAAGGCGCCTGAGGTGATCCGCACTGTGACAGAGGGGCTCAAGTCCCTGTATCGAAAGAAGCTGCTGCCTCTGGAGCAGTACTATGGCTTCCAAGATTTCCACTCTCCCAGTCTGGAGGATGCAGACTTTGACAACAAGCCTATGGTGCTGGTGGTGGGACAGTACTCCACAGGGAAGACAACGTTCATCAAGTAAGACGTGTCAGCTCTGCATCGAACATTTGTTCACTGTTGAATTTTGTGTGATTGCTAAGTTTATTTAGGTACCAGTGGTGGGGAAAAAAAAAAAAATCACAAGCAATGTGTTTGACTGACAGGTATCTACTGGAGCAGGATATTCCTGGGAGCAGGGTCGGACCTGAACCCACCACTGACTGCTTTACTGCCATCATGCATGGGGAGGTGGAAGGAGTCATCCCCGGGAACGCCCTTATAGTAGACCCTAACAAGCCTTTCCGCAAACTCAACCCATTTGGAAACACATTCCTCAACAGGTGAGAGCGGGGATTTTAATCACACGTGTGTTTGTGTGTTGATTCTGCTAAGGGAGCATGAAATGGACAGACTCCACGAGAGAGTCAGAAGGAGGGAAAACAGGGAAGGAGAGATAACAGAAAGTTTTTTTAGCTCTTCAGAATTTCAAGACCTTGTGCCAAATTTCAGAGCAGGGAGGCAATAGCCTTATTTGTGGAAAAACGGAGTAAGGGAGCGATATCACCCGAGAGGACGATGAAAGCTAATGTACTCAGGCGGGAACTGCCGTGTACACAAGTTGAAAGGCGAGGTCAGAGGGCTCCACAGCCCCACGGGGTAAAGACAAATAAATGAAGTCACAGACTTTGTGAGGCTTGGGGAACCTGTGGGAGAAATCTGAAGGTTACTGTCTTGGCTGCCAGATTTCTGTGCACGTTTTTCCACTACTGCAATACCAAGAAAGTCACAGGTTTTACAATGAAGCGCTTTTAGCCACTCGAAACATGGACACGCGGGCCAGAAATGACAGGAACATACAGTGCTCCTGTTAATGGGGGGGCTCCGCCACGGCGTTCTGATGCCAGCTTTCCAGCAGAGTCCCTCTCTCCCTTTGCAGGGTGTGCTTGCGAACGTATTTGCGTCTCTCCTTTTGCCTTGACTTCCTGTTCTGGGAACCAGCGGGCTCGTTAAGCTCATAAACTACAGGAAGCGGTGTTGTTGTTCTAAACCACACATCGTTAGCAGGCCTTATTGTTTGATTCTGGCAGTGGTGGTCATTTTCCTTCAGGAAGCCCAGAGCAATGAGAGGCCTGGATGCACACAATGGCCTGCAGAGGGAGGGGTTGGGGGTTCCGAAGAGGGCAGCCTCCAATCTGCTCCCTAGATCACATTTGCTTGGTTGATAAGAGTTGTCCAATTTTCACATGATGTAGATTCTTTCCATTGAAACTGACAGCGTTTCAAACACAAATAACTTCTGTGAACTTGTGTCTTGTCATCATTGACGTGACTTTTCTCCTGCCTACTGAGGGCAGGTTCCAGTGCGCCCAGATGCCCAACCAGGTCCTGGAGAGTATCAGCATTATTGACTCACCGGGGATCCTGTCCGGGGCCAAGCAGAGAGTGAGCCGAGGTGAGCGAGGTGGCAAAGGTGAGGAGAGGGCATGGGGGGCCTGCAGAGACACACATCCCTGAGCATCGACTCACAAACTCATCCCCTTGGCACGCCTGGCTAACTCATGGGCCCAGTTTGCTCGATGTCCCAATGGCACTTGGCAGCAGGGCAAGAACATTTCTCAGCAGTACACTGAGCAGCCACGAAATCATTATCAAGAACAGAGAGAGTACTGAGAAAAATCCTGTCAACACAACTGGAGGAATATACCGTGGAGAAATAACTATGATCACCATCATGTCACCGTGGTTGTTCCACTTTTCTATTCATCCACGCTTTAAGTAACCCATTATTCAAGTCAAATCTGCATGAGCAACTAACAAGTCTAAATGGTGAGTGCAACCACGTTATGAAACGCGTATTTCCTCACTTACCACTGGTGGCGTTAGCCATGCAGATAGTTTTTGGTTTGATCTGCTGAGGTTTTGAGATATCCGCCTACGAGATTTCTTCCTCCACCCTAATACAATGGAGGTGATGATTGGAATGTTGTTTGTGGTGCTCGCGGCGAAAAAAAAGAGAGAGAAAAAAAAAAGAGAGAAAATCACATTTTAAATATTCAGCGTTAACATGTCTTTCCGGAAACAGTCTCCCAGTTTCTCTCGATAACCTGAACTGTTTGTTTGGTAAAGAGGTATCTCCGATGTAAACTGCTCAAAGTGAAATGTGTAGGTTATCCAGAGGAACTGCGACATTGTTTATCAAAAGACAATGCTGATGATTTTTTTTTTTTTTTCAATGAAAATTCCCGTGAGCACCGCAAACAGTTGCCCCTTCAACGAAACTTCGGAGGTGGCTATTGGAAAACCTAGGAGATCAAAAACCAAAACCACCAATGTGAGGTTAAGTGATAAAATATGTTTATCGTAATTTGGGTGGACTGATCCTTTTGGTATGATCCCGTTGATACAGATAAAGAAATCCCTCGTAAATATGAAAAGGGATTTCGTTAGGCTTGCAGACTGGTATTTTAGATGTTAAATGTCAAAGAACTGGTTTTACAATGCTGTATCTTGCATAAAGTGAAGCCTTGGTGTATGAATATACAGCTGTGGTGGGTTTGACACATACAAATAAGAGGTGTGATGGATTTGTGTCTGTGTCGACCTTCTACCCTCTCCCGGGCCCTTCTTTTTTTTTTTTTTTTTAACTTGGTTTAGCACATGCTGCAGATTCAGGTTTTCCTTTTCTTCATATTCCCTTGTATATTCAAACAGGCTATGACTTCCCAGCCGTGCTGCGCTGGTTTGCGGAACGCGTGGACCGCATCATCCTGCTGTTTGATGCCCATAAACTGGAGATATCGGATGAGTTCTCCGAGGCCATTGGTGCCCTGAAGGGCAACGAGGACAAGCTGCGCGTGGTGCTCAACAAGGCAGACATGGTGGGCACGCAGCAGCTGATGCGCGTGTACGGCGCTCTCATGTGGTCCCTGGGGAAGGTGTTTGGGACCCCGGAGGTTCTGCGCGTCTACATCGGCTCCTTCTGGTCAGAGCCACTGATGGTTACAGACAACCGTAAGCTGTTTGAGCTGGAGGAGGAGGATCTGTTCAATGACATCCAAAACCTTCCTCGCAATGCAGCTTTACGCAAACTAAACGACCTGGTCAAGAGGGCGCGTCTGGTTAGGGTGTGTGCATTTGTTTTTTGGCATGTCACCATGTGTTTATTAAGTGCTTATTGACAGGCTCATGTTACCGCACTCTATTCGCGTTAAAAGTGTTAAAAGCTTGATGGGAGAAACCTTCGCTATGAATTTTTTTTCTTAATCCCAGGTCCATGCCCACATCATCAGCTATCTGAAGCAGGAGATGCCTTCTGTCTTCAGAAAGGACAATAAAAAGAAGAATCTGATCTACCAGCTGCCAGTTATTTTCTCTAAGATCCAGCTGCAGCACAACATCTCGGCTGGAGACTTCCCAGATTGTGCTAAGATGCAGGTTAGTTTGAGTCTGTTGGTTTTCAAAATCTTGGAGGCAAATATGTAGAGCATTCTCTCGTATTTCTCCATAACGTTTTTTAAAACAGTTTAGTTAACTCTAAATAAAATGTCAAAATCTCCTGGCTAACGCATTTTTGTCATTCCCTTTTTTAAGGAGCAACTGATGGTCCATGATTTCACCAAATTCAAAACCTTGAAGCCTAACCTGATGGCAGCCTTGGATGAGTTGCTCGCCGCTGACATCGCCAAACTGATGCCCCTCCTGCGGCAGGAGGAGCTGGAAGCAGGCGAGCAGCCGGGTGTGCAGGGTGGAGCCTTCCTGGGGAACCGCGCCGGACCGTTCACTGAGGGCGACCACTTTAATGAGGAGAACGGAGAGGGATGTGAGGAGGAGGAGGACTGGGTGGTGACCAAAGACAAGCCCAAATACGATGAAATCTTCTATAACCTGGCTCCCAATGAGGGGAAACTGAGCGGCATGAAGGCTAAGGACTGGATGGTGAGTTCCCGCCTGCCCAACTCGGTGCTGGGTCGCATCTGGATGCTGTCAGATGTGGACTGCGATGGCATGCTGGACGATGAAGAGTTTGCCCTGGCTGGCCACCTGATTGAGGTCAAGCTGGAGGGCCACGGCCTACCCCCTGAGCTCCCCACCCGTCTGATCCCACCCTCCAAACGCAGGCAGAAGGGTTCCGATGCATAGACATGTCACAAACTCCCTGGAGCTGAGAGACACTATTCTCTATCACACTTCTGCTACCGTTTGTATTTGCCCTTGTTTTCCCCCAGACCCGTGTCAAAACGTCTCATGTAATCTGCTCAACTTTTCCTCTGACATTGAATTGGTCCTGTACAATGGAACATACTGTATTTAAGTGTAAGTCTTACCTTTGAGACTATAACACGGGCTTACTGCAAAAGATTGTATATTTAGAGTCACACGGGTCTGGCTGCTTCTTCTCCTCAAAGTTTGCTTTTTTTCACGATGAACTTTTACAAATATATCTACTTTTGTTTGCTGAGCAGGAGGAAAGAAAGGCTGGCGCCCTCTAAGCGAGCCATATGCAGCATATATTTCAGAGAATACCTAGCAAAACTGTATTAGAAACTTGACACTAAAATGTATCATGCCTCCAGTGACTAGACTGGAGTGGCACAGCTATCTGTAGGATTATGTAATTTTCAGATATGGTCATTCCAGTGAGGGTATCATTCAAAAATGTATTTACATAGACTTACTTTGCTCACGAGATTTGTTTATAGTATTTCCGACTCAAACTGGCAGCACAGAACAATAACCTGAATGCATTTCACTTTGATGCTTTCCATGCCACAATTTTGGGTGTACTTTATATATTATTTTTGTAATTGTTTCTGTTATTTTGTATGTGCAGGAGCAAGACCTCAGTTATACGGAATGATTGATTTATTACTGACTACTGTACACAGCTCCACGAACTGTTCTTATGTTAACTGTTATTGTAACCGAATAAAAAATTCCCTGACTGTGTCTTGTCCTGACTGTGACCCTTTTGTAAGTAAAAACTTAGGCAAAGCTGGAGGTAGTGATGAAACGCCGAGATTTTGAAAACGTCTTCGATTAAACTTCAGTACACGGTACAGAAATAATAGTTGGGTGTATTTAAACTTGGCACTTTTAACGAGATTTTCTTTTCTATCAAGCCCAGTTGGTCCCTCAGTGACAGACCAGATAAACAGTGACTCACTCTCTCCCCTGCCAAGTCCCCATACCACCATTTTCCGAGTCTCTCTCCCTCCTCATTTCCACCATCTGAAGCCTTTTTCTCTGCCTCTCTTTTTAACACAAACGTAAACACACACACACACATACACAAACACAGAGTTAAGCACAGACGTTTCCCAAACATCCCTCGTTAGTTCTACATTCATACTCTCGCTGGCCTGCCTGTGCATCTTTTTGGTTTCATCCCGTGTAAACTACGTGGTATGAGCACATATATGTGCCTGGCGCAGGGATGTTTGTTTGTTTCACATGAGGGTTCCGAGCTTCGCGAAAGACGGGGCGGCCTCCCCGCCCCCTTTTTCCACTCCTCCATGGAAAGAAACACAAATGAGAAACAGAGGCAAACCAGCGCTTTCCTCCCGGCTCTCTGGCTTACAGTGACTCACATGTGAAGAATGTGGTGGGTTGGCCTAAGAGTTATTAATATCTCCTTTCCTAGGGTTCGCTTAGGTTCCTCAGGCTCATGCACAGGATCTAGATAATGTACCTTTATGAAAGACTTTAACAACATCCCCCTATTTGGAGTGTTCCCGTCCTAGAACTGCAGTACACCACACCCTCTCCGGTGTATTTCTGTGTGAGAGAGAGAAAGAGGAAGGTCATGCGTGAAGAAAAGTCAAGAATGGTAACAAAATTCACCGGCTGGACAGCTGAAGTGTTCTTATGGAAATATCGTTTCTTGACTTAAAAAAAAAAAAATTACTTATGCTGACCTCTTGTACGTTTTTGAGTCACTTGTAGCAAAGCCATTTGCCATCATAGACAGCAGATTGAAAAAATCCCCACAGCCCGCCTGTTACGTAATTAGGCTGCACTGAGTCAAAGACCATCTCAGACATTTGTTGCTGAGATCAAGCTGCACGGTGCTGCCACAGCAACGGGGTTAAACGCACCGACTTGCAGAGGACCCCCACCAGCATCAGACATCCCCAATAATGAAGCTTACTCAACGAAACCGGGGTCTCCGTGTGCGTCACTCAGTGTTTACAAGGGGAATTCCTCCCTAGCAGTCCGGCAGTGGGACTCTGGAGTGGGGTGACATCTGGTGGATGCAGGATTCCTGGCAGGCCTTACTGCGAGACTGTTGCACTACTGTGTCCAACTGTAGATGGCAGCCTGCAGGCACGCGGCCGTGGGCATTAAAGGGTAGGTTCACATTTTTAAAAGTCTGTACATATGTACATACGTACACTCTGTCGGCACTTTTATTAGGCACGCCCAGGTTACGCAATAAGTCAGCTTTTTAAACATTCAGCCAACAGCAAAGAGAGGCTTCAGCGGCGTTAGTCACATCGAGCGGGTATCTTACAGACTGCTGTAGCTCCAGAGTTAACTCCAGCGGAACTAAAGAATGCATTTGTAATGCACACAGCTGGATGTAACAAGGACTACGAGTTCGATCATCATCTCTTTTGGAGTTGCACGAGGAAGTGATCACTTGATGGCTAGTAGGGACAGAAGGAGCAATTACAGTGACCAAACACTTTCAATTTACCCATGGAAATGTGAGCATTGTATTAAGATAGACGATAATGAATTGCAAACATATCCTTTTTGTTTTTGTTTTTTACAAACATTGTTTAGTATTTTTTTAATATAATTTTATTTTAGAATGTTTAAGTCGATCTTTTTTGATGCGCTTGTAATTTCACTTGTCGAAGATCTTTTGCAATAGCAATTGGTTAGTGTAATCTGTCACAAATGAGTAAATTCAGTTACTGAGAACTTTAAAGTTTATTATTTATCCAAAAAGTGAGCAAATCATATTGAAAATAGCTTGGTAAATTTAGATTAGCTCAGAATATTTCCCATTTTACCTGCCTATACATGACATATTCTGCTCGGACTCAAACCCTTAGAAACAGTTACAAACATTGGTGTAAAATTATGCAAAATGTTATGCAACAAATAACATAACATAGCAAAACTCTCGTATCTGTATTAAGAGACAAACAACATATAGTAACAAAGGTAAAGTTATTTCAGTGTCTTTAAAATCTCTCATTCCAGACATGGCACATTGACTTAGAACTAAAGCACTTATTCCAGTTTCTAATCAATTGTGACAAAAAGGCAGATTTAATGACTGACTATATTCAAAAGAGCATTGGAAACATTTCCCCTAATTGTTGCAATACATTTTTAGTGATTTCAGCCGTGCTTAGAAGCTGAAATGGTTTTTGATGTCTTTGATCTGCTTCATCATGTCACCAATTTGCTGTCCCTGTTCTCTGAGGACATCCTGAACAACCTTCTTCTGGTGGGCGTTGAGTGAGACTGTTGTCCTGGCTGCAGGCACATCCGTTGCCACTTGTGTCTTCTGGTACTCCATCTTCATGTTCACCTGCTTGATGCAGTTGTCCAGGTGTTTCAGTTGATCGCTGATGGTCTGCAGCTCCTTCTTCATATCCTTTTCGCTGTTTGACAGTATGGGCAGTTGGCTTTGCAGACTGCCCAGCACTTTTTTAACCCTGTTCATAATGGTTTCCTGGCGATACTTTGCATCTTCGTACTTATCGGCCAACCTCTCTGCCGCCTCTCTCAGACTCTTCCTCTCCTCCCTGCACAGAGCCAGCTCTTCCAGCTGCTTGCTCTTCTGGCCTGTCAGGAGTTTGACCCTTCTCTGCATCTCTTCACGAGCCATGTCCTGCTTGAGGATGTACTCCTCACGGAAGACCTGCGTGGCTCTGCTGAGGAGCTGCAGACACTCTGGAGGGGGTGGAGACGTGTCCTTGTCCCCGGCCTTGAGTACAAGAGGATTGGTGGAGCTACGTGCTAGGATGTTGCGGATGTGCTGCTCAAAGGAATCATTGGCCAGCCCACGCAGAGGCGAGCTAGCAGAGCCTGGACCTGGATGGGAACAGAGCAGGGGAGGCGAAGGAGGGCGAATGGAGCTCAGCAGGGGCAACAGGATGCACTCGTAGGTGCTGGTGATGCAGATCATGGTGGCGCCCAAGGAGAGATCAGACACGATCAAAAAGCCACGAACCGGAGCTGACTGACTGGTTAGGAGTGGCCTGGTACAGAGGATGTGCTCTACGATGCAGCGCTTCTCGGCGGCCAGCTCCTGGAGACTGTCCTTATCCTCCTCATTTGACTGGAGGAACTTCTGCAGCTTGGTGACCCAGATTAAGCCCACGCTGTGCACTCCTGCTTCGTGGATGCAATGATACCTGTGCTGGCACAGGGGGTCTCTGTGCAGTCTGATTGGGCAGGTGAAATCAAACTCTTGAGCCTCCTCATCCTCCCCCGTTGCTACTTTGAGGGTGAGCTCCAGCTCAACACACTCAAAAACATAGAGAGCCGGCACCGCCTCTGTGCCTCGGATCCACTTCTCCACTGTCCCCGTCTCCTCCTCTTCTTCGGACTCCAGCACCACGCAGTGATACAGCGTGCCCGTTTCTGTGGCGATGACCAGGATACTGGGCACACATGGCAGGCACAGAATGGCGCAGGCATCGTAACCGTAGTTGTCCTCCGCTGCAGGATACATGGGGAGGGGTCCGACGGGTTTACTTAGATTCACACCGTTTGCCTGGCTCGTGTAGCTCACATAGGTCTCCCCATTTTCGTAGAGGATGTACAGAGGATAGCCCTGCTGGTCCTTGGAGCACTGTGCCACCAGATGCCGAGGGGGGGGCAAAATCGGTCCGAAGTCAAACGCCACCGCTATCTCGCCCAGAGATGCTGCATAGGAGCAGACCGGAGGATGGACGCTGCTGTCATCTTCCGACTGCGACACTGGCAGGACTTTGGCCGGCGTCTGGGGCGACTTCAAGCCGTAAAACCGGACGGTGTTGTCAGAAGTGAGCAGCACCAGGTGGGGCTCGTCGGTCTCGCTGGGGTACCAAGCCGCCTGCCGCAGACTCACCGATGGCGAGCTGGTGAAGAAGCGCTCCGCCACGGGGATGGTCTTGCAGTTGATTTCGCTCCGCCCGCCCTCGAACTCGGACCTCTTGCCCCACCGCTGAGGCAGCTCCAGCACAGAGACGCCCCGCTGCCCGACGAGGGCGACGTGGTGCTGCGTTGGACTCAGCAACACCTGGCACACCTCGAACAGAGGAGGGTTGATGCACAGCAAGGTCTGATAGCCCCCGCTACTGCGGCTCTCATCCGAGTTCAGCTGTCTCAGGTTGGTGGTGTAAAACACGCGGTCTGCGTCGTCCCACAGGAAAAGGTCCCCACCCAAGCAAAAGGTGAGATTTTTAGCGACCCGTCTTTCATTCGTGTTGGGTTCGGAATCCAGATTCTCTCGTATTTTTTTGAAAATGGTGTGATTTGGTAAGTCACTTAGCCACCGCTCCGCGCCGAATGCCGCCATCTTGATCCGCCGTCTGCAGCTGAGGGAAAACAGTCCATGGCAACACGAGCGTTTCACGACAGTCACATAACGTATTACGGTGGCCGGCGGCGTATATTTTGCAGAATCACCATGGCGCTGAAAGAGACCGTGGGGCTGTACGAGACCCTCAAAGCGGAGTGGAACAAGAAAAACCCAAACCTGAGTAAATGTGGAGAATTTCTGACCAAACTCAAGGTGGAGTCTCACATCGATTTGCCTGCGTTTGATTTTATGAGTCGAACCAGCAACACTGCTTTCTCTGAGGCGTTAGCGTTGTTAGCCAAACTAGCTAGGCTTGCTAAGGTAGCCAGGCTAACGTTGTGTGTAGAGTTTTCTGTTTGGTAAACTATAGGCACTTACGGTCATGTTGTTTTCAGGATAATCACGTCGAGTTGTCAGCGTTTGGGTGATAAGACAGTTTAAGCATTTTAGGGTTTTTTTGTTACGGCGGTCAAGAAACAAATCATTAAAGTCAGTGTTGCTCCCTTCACGTACCTTTCGCTAATTGGTTTTCCGGCTAGTTTTTAACCTGGAACTGACATCCAAAATAAACATTAGAACGGAAGTTAATTGAGACGTTATTATGCTTCTTTTGTTTCTCTAATGTTACAGGAGAGTCAGCCATTACGCGTTGATTATTGAGTTACAGCTCCTGTTGAAAATATTTTGTTCAGAGGACGTTTTACTATTCGAAACTGTACCGTCGCAGGAGGAGCTGACAGCACGTTATATTCTGTTTTGAGGGATTAGTGCCATCATCTCAAATCATGACAAAGAATTGGGGTAACCCGAGCAGCACATTAAGTTTGAAACTGTGTTTTAAAAAAAACAAAATGAAACCAAATTTCTCTTTACAGATTTCATTACTGGAGCTGAACTTTTTACCTACCAGTGGGTCTGCGCTCACCAAGCAGCAGCTCATTTTAGCTCGTGAGTAGAGGTGGAAAGATCAAGCTGACAGACAGCATTCATATTGATCATGGATCAGTGTTTGACAAAGTAGTAAGCCAGTTTTCCAAGAGGATATCCCTAGTTGAGACAGATGTGTGTCTGTGTTTCAGGCGATGTCCTTGAAATTGGAGCCTTGTGGAGTATCCTCAAGAAGGACATCCCATCCTTTGAGAGATACATGGCCCAGCTAAAGTGTTACTACTTTGATTACAAGTAATGTCTCCTCTTCGTTTTTCACTTTGTAGCGGGATGTTTGGGACATGGCACGCACTGGCTTTTTCTTATGTTGCTCTTTCTTTACCTTTGTCACTAAGGGAGGAACTGCCTGAAGCTGCCTACATGCACCAGCTGCTTGGACTGAACCTGCTCTTCCTGCTCTCACAGAACCGTGTGTCTGAGTTTCACACAGAACTTGAGAGACTGAGTGCACGAGATATTCAGACCAACGTATACATCAGGCACCCGGTGTCCTTGGAGCAGGTGCTGCAGTTTACCCATAGACAAAGCACAAATTAAGGGTTTGATATTGCATTGTTATTCTGCAGTGATCAAGGGTAAAATTTTGATGTTTTTGCTTCCAGTTAGTAAGCTTTATCCTTAAATTACTTAAAAAATAATTTAACTTCTTGAATTACATAATTAATTCCCCAAATCATTATTGTTACATTATTGCAACAGCAGCCTGGCCTGGCCTGGCTGGCCAGGTTTTATTGTTATGTGCAGAAATGCCTCTGTGTAATGCGTTGCAAAATAAATGGTGAAATGCTGAAAGTCGGGTCATAGAAAACGTATATGGGTCACCAAGATTTAATATAATACTTAATAATACAATCATACAATATTTACATAATATTGACACCATATTATCAGTGTGTCAATAATAACTTACATGCAAGTGCCACCTTAATTTTTTTTAATATCCTCTTCTGTCCATTTCAGTACCTGATGGAGGGAAGCTACAACAAGGTATTTCTTGCCAAAGGCAACATCCCTGCTGAGAGCTACACGTTTTTTATAGATATTCTGCTTGACACAATTCGGTAAGGATCAATACGGTAACCATGCTTATTGTCATTTCTACACTTGTTTCAGTGATCCAGTTCCTTCCATATGCTCCATAACCAATGCAGTGGTTTGTTTCCCCTGTGAAAATAACTTTGGTTTGTTCATTGAATGTTTTGTTTCAGGTCTCAATGCATCTTGTGGTTTTAAATTTTTGCTTAATTAACACCTTGGCCATAGAAAATGCTGGTATAGGATTGGCTGGCAAAAGTTAGTTAAAACCTTATATTACGACAGCTGCGGCATAGTTACGGTCAACACGTTAAACGACTTTCTAAATTAGTGAGAAGGTATGTTAAGCTGCAGCTAACCACAGCAACAAAACTACTGGTTTATGCTATCCAACTAGTTAATTCAACACATTGATCATTGATTGATAATTTAAACACACCCTACCTCTTCTTTCCTATGGTATGTGGTAAGTTATTATGAACTGAATCTGTTATTTCCGTTTATCAGAAAGGAAACCTCATTGTTAATTGTTCATTTTATGATGTTTAATCTTGATTGTGGTGTGATCTGCAGAGTGTAAAAGAAGACTAGGTGCAGATATGACATTGTCTTTTTAAGATGACTTCAGCTAAAAATATGACCTTTAAATTACAGTGATGAGATTGCAGGCTGCATAGAGAAGGCATATGAGCAGATCCAGTTCAGTGAAGCCACTCGTGTGCTTTTCTTCAGTTCCCCAAAAAAGATGACAGAGTATGCCAAAAAGGTATGTATATTTTCATTTAGGAATCAGACCTAAATTATAGGTCAAGTAGTATCCAGAGATAACAAGATTAAACCATTTTATTTGTGCTTATGTTCAGTTTTTGTATCTGAAGTTGCATTCAAACATAATGGTAAGAGATGTTTCTTCATAATTTGTCTTGACTAAGACAGAGAAAATGTTCGTGCAGATGTTAACAACAGATACAGTTTGTACGTACCTTGTGCTTGGCAGAACCCGAAAATGCAATGTCATTTTACAAATGTGAAAAATGATTCTAATAGCAGCAGCCTGTGCAGGGTTCCACAACAAGGCCAAGTCTAATGTAAATCAACCGTCTTTTCTAACTATCTATTACTTGGTTCAATATGTAGTCTTTAAAAAAAATGCAAGCTAATATAACAATTTAGGTTAGTATGAAAAAGCCAGACTTTGACTTGAATGACAGTTTACTTATTGTTTAACCTTCAGCTGTACATTGACAAGTTTTTCATGTATTTAATTACTAAAACTGGAACAAAGCTCCTTCCTAGTTTCCTGCCTACAGACAGTAAAATTGCCAAGCAGCCAAAGTGGATTTTTCTTTTTATTTCAGAGGGGATGGAGTTTGAGCCCAGATGGCTATTACTCTTTCACCAGTCAGCAGCAGCGGACAGAAGAGGTGACCATCCCCTCTACGGAGCTGGCACAACAGGTCATCGAATATGCACGACAGCTGGAAATGATTGTGTAATCCGCCCCCAGGAACACACTCAACTATGTACAGACACACTCAGACACACACGACGCTGATCCAATATACATCCAGTCAGCTCAAATGCAGTCTGCCTGAGGGTTATGATTTCATTCGTTGTCGGAGTGGTTGATTTGTGGGCCGTACCTCAAAAATCAATCAGCATCTGTTTTTCCTGTATTCTTACACCTGTCTATAGTTCGTCCTGTCTGGCAGTTTGCTGTCGCTTTAAAAGATGGGGGGAAAAAAACTAAAAGTGACAGGTGACCAGTCTATTCAGCAGTTGCTACATATCTATCTTTATTGAAGACATTTAAGGGTTTAAAATGTTACATTTAATTATTTTATTCAAGATGCCATCTGTCCAACATTACAATGGAGCTTTTCATGGGTTATTCCCAGCTGGTGACCGAAAAAATAGAACTTCAAGTCCAGCTAATACATTGAATTCTCTTGGCGCTCAGCTCTTTTACAACTACAAGAAAGTTCATTACAATGACCACCCTGTGACTTTGCTTTTCGGTGTCACACACAACTTTCAACACAACTGAACATTTTTTTTCACAAATTCAGGCAAACTTTTTTTTATACAAAGTTCATTTTCTCGTTAGTAGAGCTCACAGAAATGTATTGCCCTTGCCTTGTATCTTAGCAACTGACAGAATTGCCATTCAAGTTTGAGCGTTTTCTAAATAGTAATGCCACTTCCTCCCTAGATGGTTTGTAAACCAGTTGATCTTACAATGCAAGTCTTTGTCTGCAATAAATGATTCACAGAATAAACTTTTTGAATGACTGTGCGTTCAGTTTTTTTTTTTTTTTTACACTACAACTCTAACTTTCCTAAGAAGGAAGTCATTTACAGGAACTTAACAATGTTAAAAATGCAAGTCATTAACATAAAATTTTGAATGTCTTCTCATTCTTGAGAATTTTCTTCCTCATCTTGCAGCTCTCTCAGTGCTCGCTAAACTGAGCGTCTAACGGTGGGGATCCAAGGAGGCTCACATTTGTAGTCAGCGACCCTATTGAATTGGTGGGCAAAGATGTAATTTACTGATTTTAACCAATGCTATAATACAGAATAACGGAAAATACAAGGAAGAGCAAAACAGTTTGTGCACATTTTTGAGACTTAAGACTGTGTACTAGTTATTAAAAAATGCAGTGTATTTTTAATTGTAATGTGTAGCTCACCACTTTGAGACGTTCTGCGGTAGTCCTGTCCCTGGGTTATGTTTGCAGCACGCCTTGGAGGAACAGGACTGATTGACGGTAAAATTGGGCCAGCGACCTTCAGTACGGACTTTGTTTTCAGGAGTCACGGGAGGGTTGATGGCTGGCTCCTGTTCCTGTTTTTCAGCCTGACCATTCTTCCCATTTCTCTCTCCTTTCATAATGATATTTCCTGTGTTATTCTTAGATTGGTTTTGATTTGATGCTTTGGTTGAGCATTTTTTCTTTGGCTTGCAAGAAGTATCTTGTAAGGAAACCTTGAGTTCACCCTGGAGTCTTAACTTGACATTTGTGTCTGCAGCTGCAGTTGTTTGCTTCTGAGTGGCAACATTATTTGGGGACGCTGTAGGCTTCCTTTCCACTGCTGGGACATGTGGTGCTACAGCTTTGATGTTGACTTTTTGCATGCAAGATGAAATGTTTCCATAGTCAGCTGGACCAACAAATTTTTCTGCAGTTTTCACTGCAGTTTTCACACCGCAACATGGCCCAGCGGTTGGTCCTGCGGGTGTAGCCTGTTGGAGCACTGGAGTACTGTTTTTTTTATCCGTAGATTTTTCTGGAGTCTTGTGTTCTTGAATCTCTTTTACAGATGAGACAAGATATGGGATATGTTTCACTGGATCAGCATCCAGTGAAATGTTCATAGCCATGTGAATGCTTTGTTCTCTGTTTTCAGGGGCATCAACGGCAGGAACATCAACAGCAGGAACTTCCACAGCAGGAACTTCCACAGCAGGAACTTGGTCCATCCTTGTGGGCATTGCTTCATCACCATTGCTGGGTTCCATTTGACGATTAATAAGTTGAGAAGGGCCTAGTCCTTGACTAGTGTTGGGAGTGTTGTTGAGGTTTCCAGTTAAATCATTTGCTTTGCTATGGTTAAAGTCGGTTTCATTTGTAACTGCTGCTTCTTTTGTGATCCCATTTTTTGCATCCTTTTTTGACAGTGGAGTACCCATCCTTCGTATTCAGCTTTCCTGCAAAACATGTATGGTCTTATTAGCAGCCTTAAAGGCTAAGTCTTATATAATTCTATATTTTTTTTTATTATGAACAAATCCCATGAAAACAAATCCACCAATGAACAAAATGATCCTAAAAACTTTGGCCTGTGTATCCAAAGCCTGATATAGATTATTCCTCTGTGTCATAGAGCTCCATTGTTGCCCGAAAACTATGAAAATCACATCAGTGAGCCACATCATTGCACCGGATGGCATGTTTCTTCATTACCACAAACCGCAGCCACTTTAGTGTATTTTGACTCAATCCCACACGAACTGCCAGAAATACTCTCTACAACCCCAAATGTGTATTAGTCTGCCCCTGAAAATAGTCCCCAACACGAGCCTTATCCTGTAATGGCACATAAAAGGTGGTGCAAGGAGACACTTAAGGTTTGTATGGCCCACCTTATAGTGGGATTACCTGAGTGGTGGGTGCTTTCATTACTTTTTTTCCCATTTTGGTCAAAGCACGGTAAAATTTGTCCAAAATTAGAGAATAAAATACGGTTACAGTGGTTGTCAATAGAGGTTAACATTACAAACATGTGGTACACCAAAAATAACATACCAGAATAACTTTTTCAATGTCAATGTCTTTTAAAGAAAGAGGATCCAGTACTTAACCAATTTCTGGGGCAATACTGCCCTAATTTTTGATATATTGTACCACTGATGCCTCAAACTGACTATACAAATGTAAGGCAAAATGGGTTTCCACTTTTTCAAAACTGTTCACACAGTCAGCACAACAGAAGTCAATGTCGATTAAACTATGGATCACTTTTCATTGCTTTGACGCCAAATGCACTCAGTGAACACAGATTTCGAAATTCATGAACTGTTTTCTCTCTGTAATTAGCATTCAAAGCCAAACATAATGCAAAAGTACTGTAAATTAGACTGTGAATTGCTACATTCTGCTAGATATACACTGAAAAAGAAATAAAAGTATAAAATTGCATGAATTCGTAATCATGAGATACAACACTGGGCGCCTGTTTTCATTCCTCAATTACCCCTATGAAACACTTGTGCCAGGTCTGGAAAGGGGGTAGGTGCAGCTTAATCCAGACCACTTTATAATTATATATGGTGTTTCATCATTCACTCCCAGTCAAAGATCGCTTTAAAGCCCATCCCAGGTCTGTGTCACTTTTCCCTCCATCTTACTCTCCATTCATCAGCCCCACGGGGCAAGTCTTTTCCTCAAGGAGGTGAAGTTTATGACCAGCCATGTGTCCCTCTTGGACGCAATGAATGCTGTATGTCTGGACATATCTGCAGAAGACTGCCAGGGAGGGACCCGGCATGCAAAAAGATTATTTCCCAGGTGTATTTAAAGAGAAGACATAAGGTGTGATGTGGATGAAAGCGTATGTGGCCATATGCAGCAGACAGGCTTGGCTAGCACTGCTGTACTTGTATATACTGTATATTGCTATCCTATACATGTGTTGTGTATATGTGTAGTTTGGTATTGCATTGCAGGAATTACTTTAGTTTCATTCTGTGCGCTTGGAAGTACTCTGCCAAAATAATAATAATTTTAAAAAAATTACCAATTGTAAGGAAAAATATAATGTGCAAGCAACATATTATAGTTAGTTGAGATGGAGCTCATTTCATGTATTTTATATAGGACTGCAACTAATGATTGTTTTCATTCTTCTGATGGTTTTCTTGATTAAACGATTGAATGTTTTGTTTAAAAAAAAAATGTTAAGAAAAGCGTGTCTCAATCACAGCCAAAAGTGACACCTTAACAGTGCTTTTTGTTCAACCAAGAGCCTAAACCTCAAAATTATTAAAAATCAATTAAAACTATAAAAAATATTAAAAGGATAAGCAGCAAATCTTCACATTTGAGAAGAGGGAACCATGAAACATTTAGTATTTTTACATAAAAATGGACTTAATTATCGAAATAGTTGCCATAAACTTTGACTAATCATTAAGCTCCACTTGTATAAAGTGTTTGGCAGTTTAATTTATAACGTCATGTTTTAAAAGATCTTCATATGCTCTTCATATTGTGTATGCAATAATCTTAATTTCAGTAATTAGTAAATCAAACCATCAAATAATTGTAGTGGAGTGATAAGTACAATATCTGTCTCTGAAATGTGGTGGAGTAGAAGTATACAGTGGCGTGAAAAGAAACTACTAAAGTAAAGAACAAGTACCTCAAATGTGTACTTAGCTAAGTAGTTACAGTAGTTGAGTAAATGCCCTTACTCTCCACCACGGAGTAAATGCTAACAGTGGATATCTGTTCTGCTAGTTGCTTTGTCGAAAACGTTTTGATTTTTTTTTGTTTTCTATTAAATGTTGTAGCTACAGAAACGTACATTTCAAGTTACACGAGGTTAAAAGATATTCTGCAAGTAAGTTAATTTGTTTGTTAAGTAAAGTTAGCTAACGTTAGGATAACCAAAGTTAAGGTAGCTAACGCTAGCTACCATTAATTGTAAAGGTTTGCTAAAGTTCGTTAAAAATTGACACTCAAGCTAAATTAACTTGACATAATTAGTTCGCTTAATTTAAGAACAGACAAACATTATGGTTAGGTAGTTAAGTAAGTTAGGTTATTTAAGCAAATTAACCTATGCGATCGGCCGGACGGTCCAAAATTCACGGACGACTTTTGATGTAACGGTAAGTTAACGGTCGTCAGTTCCACCAAAACCGTACAACGCACCTTGTAATGAAGATGGCTGCTGGTGATCTGAGCCACCGTTGCACCCTAGTCACTGGCCTGAGGAGGGTTCGGTAATAAACGTTTACCAACCGGAGAGAATGGGCAACTGCCCCAAACCCCCAGAGGCCCCACAGGCCTCACAGGTTTACTGCGCGACAGTTGATATTACGTCCAGCTAAAGCGGGTCCCGCATTTTCCCAGCTTGTGGCCCCGTCACAAGGAGCCGGTGTCAAACTCTAGTTTCGAGACCTTGTTTCTAGTTAATGTGGCGCGCGTTCCCAAATTAAGTTTTGTGTGATCCAACTGCCTAAAACTAATAACCGACGAACAGAAAACGTGGGGTCAGGCGGTGTTTCGGGAATAGAAACACCGTTTGGTTTCTGGGTGCCTGGAAATATAATGAAGCTGCCACGTTTATTTTCTGCGGTGTGCACTGTTCTCGATGGGAAACTGGAGGTGGCAGGGTACATGCACGAAGCGCAGAGGGCGGGTGGTGGTGGTGGTGGTGGTAGTGTCTCTGCAAGTGGGGAGGGAGTAGGGCCCCCCCCCCCAACATGTGTAACTGCCCGTGCTGGAATAAATAGGTGTTATACAAATAGACTTTCCTCACCGTGCTGTATTGTGCAAGATGTCATTCAAAAATGGGGAAAACATCTTTGAAAGCATGTGACCCTAAAAGTATATCTGGTATATTGCGTAGAAAGGCCTGTACATCACTAACCCCTCACCTGTCAAGTTGATCAACCCATGAGGTTTTTTTTTCTTCTTGGTTTTTTTTTTCTCCTTATCATTTTTTCACAATCCAATCTGGTACCACTCTCTGATAGCCACCGTTCATAAGATCTGTAAGGTCCGTAGAACCATTTCTTCACGATTTATCAACACTTATGATCACCGAGAGACCCGAGACGCTCTGTTGATGTCACACTAACAGTTATAACTGCAAACCTGATGACTTATTAGAAAAAGCGAAACCCTGTAAGTGCTTATTAGTGGTTAACCAACACTCTAAACTGCATTATTACTAAATAGAAACACACAGTCATATTATTGCCGAAACATTTTATTTAAACAGAACAAACTGATGCAAATCTTTTTTTTCAAAGAGCAGGATGGGAACAACTACTTCTGCAATAATAATATTAATTAAAAACAAAAAAAACTTCTTACCATCAACATTTATTGTTCTCTCTACACAAGTTTTGCAGGCAATATCAACAGCTGGTCAGAATCTAAGTATAAGTTAATAAATGATTATACCATAACATGTGTGCAGTAGTAAATGTTTATAAGCAGTTTATAAATGGACTTTGGACTTTATGTACTGTAGTGCTTTGCCAGGGGGTAGGTGGTAGAACAGTCCATTGGAGAGGTATTCCCGATGAATTAAAGAGCTAAAAAGAGGGAGCAGAGAGAAAAAGCAGAGAGTCATGCTAGAGGAGGATTTTCCACAAGCAGGCAAACCAAAAGTTGTTCTTAGTAATGGCCAATAATTGATCTATAAAGTGTTAGTAAATCACGTATTAACCGAAATCTGTCGACTTCCCAGGGTCTTGAGTGCACCAGGAAGCCACAGAGCAGCTTCTGGACCTGGATCGGGAGTTTTTCCGGTTCGTAGCTACTGTTCACTCAGGCTTAGATGATTTTCAGGAGCCAAGTGTGTAAAGGGGCAAGGGTGGATACGAAGGCGTTGATAATCGCAGTAGGTTGGACTGGCTCAAAATGGACAGCGATGTTAGAAGACAGCTCTTCGTGGGGTATCTTTGGATATGATTTAAGCGAGTCACCGTCGGCACAATGGTAGACACAAAAAAATAAAAAGATATCTGCGAGATTTGAACGCGGCACCTCCTGTACCCTAACCGAGAACCGTACCCTCTAGACCAGAGAGCTACTTATGAACAGGTATTCGCCCTACGCTGTATTTGAATGGTCACCTTTGTCCATACTGTTGAGCTGAATTGTTTGAGTTTGTTCGACTCTTAAACCCGCCGCACATATAGCCGTGGCCTTAGCCTTCGTCAATAACGTGCTCTGTACGTTCATCAGAGCCTATAAACTACTGTGTGTGTGTGTGTGTGTGTGTGTTTACAGTAGATTCCTGCTAATAAGTGTGAGTAATTCCTGAACTGTAGAGACACTAGTCTGCTGTCGACTGTCGAGTCATGCTGGTTTAGTTTCCAATTTCGATGACATAGGATATATATATATTCACAATAACACCATTAAAACAATAAAACGAACCTATATCGTGTTTGCGACGGAAATGCAATACTTGATTCGTAGATTTCTTTTTATTTTTGTTTTTTTTTATTAAATAACCACAAGTAACATAAAAAAACCCCAACTTTATTCTTCGTCCACAGTGCCGCAGACGCAGTGTTATTCACACTGGTTTAGTAATTTCACCGATTAATGAGCCCAAATTAAACGTGTTTTTAAAAGTCCAAGATGCCGTGACTTTACATGGAGAGGTATTGCTGTCCATGGTGCTGAAGCCTTCGTCGCCGTGAGCACCAGCACTAGGATCCTAAGGGACACTGGTACTGGTCGGGTTTCCCCCCCCCCCCCCCTGCTTATGATAGAAAACATCATAATATACACTGTTGAAAATTATTTTAAAAAAAAGTAATCAGAGGAGCACAGCAATGAGCCAGGCTGTGCTCGTGTGATCTAAAAAACACAAATGAGCAGCAAAGATGCAATGAAGGAAAAATTGATTTAGGCCCACTTTTGTTTTTATTTATATTTTGTGTTTGCTCTATAAGAATTTGTTTGCCCCTTGATAATCAGAGGATCAGCCGGAGGTCACCGAAGGTTTACCCAGCTTTTCATTTACCACCCACGTCACTGCATGTATCCAGCAACTCGGTGCTCAGTTTCAATAATTCAGAATCACATGGTCACACTGACAAACCGTATAGCCCACATAAACCACGATGCTGTCAATGATTAGTGCGGATGTGTTGGCACAGGGCAGGTAGAGTGAGAATGGGAATAAGCGAGGGAGTGATTTAGAGAAAGAGAGAGAGAGAGAGAAGGAGGGAGGAGGGAGGGAGAGAGAGAGAGAGAGAGAGAGGGAGAGGGAGGATGCTGCCAGCGGAAAATGGCTGCTGCAACCTCAAGCCTATCCTGATACACCGAAACGACATCAAGGTGGAGAGAGAGAGAGAGAGAGAGAGAGAGAGGGAGCGAGAGCAAGAGAGAGAGAGAGGAAGAGAGAGAAAGATTAGGAAAATGAGAGCAGATAGAGAGAGAATGTGAGCAAGTCTGTGAGTGTTTCCTGAAAGGAGGATAAAAAGAGAGAGAGAGAGAGAGAGAGAGGAGACCCTGGGGTGGGCTGCTGCAAGCGGCGGGCAACACCGAGCCATGGAGGGCGAGTAAGTCCTTACATTTTCATTTTTAACATTGCAGATATATATAATTCAGCCATCCGCCAAAAAACGGATAGAAAGAACGCCACCGCCATCAGTGTTACACCAATCCAGCATCATGCACTATTATCACAGTCGGTGCTCTACAATTTAGCAGGCTGCCGAGAATAAAAACACCATTACGTAGTCTTGAATCAACAGCATACACCCCGTTTCCGATATATCCACGCCAATATGTGATAAATGTTAAGCCACCTACATGTGGACCTGTGCTTTTAGACGACTGGCACACAATCTACGCGCACAAGATTAATATCTATCTATATATATCTATCTCTATATATATAGATAGATAGATATATTTATTTATACATGTATATATACACACACACATATATATATATATATGTGTGTGTGTGTGTGTGTGTATATATATATATATATACACACACACACACACACACACACACATACATATATATGTATATATATGTATGTGTATTTACATATATATGTATGTATATAAATGAAAACGTATGAAACAAGCAGTAGAAGCTATGCAACAATTCCAAACCAAATGCGTGGCTAGCGATGGGTAAAAACAGTCCTGAAATCAGTCAATGTGTAAAATGTATAGGGGGGGAAGGCGAAATATGGCGAGTTTGGGGCCAGCATCGCGTCATTCAAGACATGGCTACAGTAGAACGAGGGAGGGATGGAGGCGTTGTGATTTTTATCAACGTGTCTCGGGGTTTCATTATGATTTTTTAAAGCCAAACTTTATGAATGAAATGTGATTTTTTTTTCTCTCTCTCTCGCTCTCCCTCATCCTCACCCCTCCTCTCCTCCTTCCCTTTTCTAATCGGCCCCCTCCCCCCATCTCTCGTTTCCTCTCCATCCTCTCACCCACTCGTTCCTCTTTTTTTTTTTTTTTTTTTTTTTTTTTTCTTCCTCTTTCCACTTTTTTTTCACACGCGATCGCATTGTATTCCGGCCTAATACATTTTTTTTTCCGGGCGAAAATATATACAAGGCACGGTGCGATGTAGAACCTCTCCCTCTGTCCCATTCATAAAAAATATAACATAATATCGGGGTGTGTTAATGAGTGCGTGCAGCAGGGGCGGAATGGAGAAAAGGAGCGTCCGGGAAAATAACTGCAAAAACTGAAATTCGGTGTGATATGAAAATAACAACAACAACAAAAAAAACGGAAAAAATGTGCATGCACTACATGCACATGTCGAACTGCGGCGCTGAATTATTCAGCCGATCGCAGAGGGCAGAGCTTTTTTTTTTTTTTTGCAAGAATGCCGGGGCCTCTGATGGCGAACGGGTGCGTTCATTGATACATCTATCTGGGGAACACTCATTCTTGCTCCCTTCTCCCCCGTTTGCCCCCCCCCCCCCATAAAAGAAAAACGCTGGCTTTCCTTCTATCCGTTTGCTCCGTAGTTCGTTCATTCTCAGCGCAGGTAGCCTGCAGTCCAGTTTGAATCCTCACGTGCTCCTGGCAGCAGAGATGTTGAAATAACGCCGAACCTGACCCATCCAAATACTTCCTTGTTTTTCCATACTTTTTTTTTTTTTTTAATTTACCGTCATCACATGTCAATTAAAGTCAGATTTACCTCAATCACGTGACCATGGATTGTTTAAAAACAAAACCAAAAAAAAAAGGCAACTGCCCTCTCACCGTTACTGTGTGATTGACGCACTTACAGAGGCCAAGCTGCCGTCAGGTAAAAACAGGTTCCTCTGCGGGCAGTCATCACACTAAATATGGGCTCTGCATGTTTGTATTGGCTACGGAAGTCGATTGAGGCCTTTTTTGTTTTTTTTGTTTTGTTTTTTTTCTCCAGCTGAATGAACGTGTGTGTCGGCGCGCGCATATCTGCGCGCATTTTTGTATGCGTGAGTGTCGAGTGTACGTTCACATCGCTGCGTTGTTTAACCAGCCCGGGCCTCTGCTCACTCTCTTGGCTTCCCTGACAGCGTGCGTGTTCGTGCGGTGGTGATGACACGTGATGACTCCAGTGGCGGTTGGGTGCCCCTCGGAGGTGGCGGCCTCAGTCACGTGGTCATATGTAAGGGGCGGACTCACGACGGCAGGGGGCGGAGAGAGTACATCATACGCGGAGAACGCCTGCGGGACCGAGCAGTGAGTGTGTGCGTGTGTGTTAACGGCTGTCCCTGGTGCCACGTGGTTCCCCAGCAACCGCCTAAAGACTGTTAGAGTCATGTCATGTGGTGGGGGGCAAGATTTCAGGGAGGGACTGTGTCTCGGTTTGGCGCACTAACTGCTGATGTCGCCCGGGTTGCCGTTTGTGTCCTTAGCCGGTGTTGGAGTGTGCAGTGCAGAGGGGGCTGGTGTACAACAAGGTGAACCCCATCTTCCATCACTGGCGAGTAGAGGATCGGAAGTTTGGCCTTACGTTCCAGAGTCCTGCCGACGCCATCTCCTTTGAGAAAGGACTGCAGACTGTCATAGACAAGCTGGACAGAGGTAGAGATACATCAGCCACGTATAAGAACTGATTTCATTGGGTGTCTGTGAATCGGCTTCGGAAAGACCAGGGAAGCCTAAATCCTCTCTTTTCATGTTATCAAGGCTCTGACTCGCCCTCGTCCTCCACACCAGAAGAGGCGGACACCGAGGATGATGGACAAGCTGTGAGTATCTGAGCAGTTTGTCGTTTGAGCATTTATTGTCTTCTAAAAAAAAAAAAAAAGGGCTTGTTTTACGCTCCCACTGGGCCCGAATGCACTTATTGGTGTTTTTGACTTGTTGGGTGACATGCAGCCTCTGCCAGTCCCATACAGGAAGTGAGTCGTCATCCAACAGCAGAAAGGAGATGCTTCCAGAACCCATCACCATAGTGACGAGTGAGTCGTCGTCCACCTGCTTCGTGTGGTCAGAGGTGTTTAGTTTTGGATCCGGCCATGCCGTCACCACTCAAACGCCTGCTCAGGTAGCCCAACACCTCCTGCTCCAAGTCCGTCATCGGTACCTCACTGTGATAACGAGACGCCCAAAGGAACGGGCACGTGTTGATTTAATCCTCAGTTGATTTCTCTCTGCGTGTTCCTGTCACACGTGTGAGCTCGAAAGGTGGTTACTATAAAAGCAGAGTTCTTAAAGAGGGCTCCGGGAACCGCTTTGTGTCCGTTATGGGGTTCCCAGCAAAACTAGCTGTACACAGAGAACCACAGACGTTTGACTTTTTGGTAGATTTGTTTTTTTTTGTGTCTCTGTCTCCACCTTTGACTCCACGCCTACAGCAGAGATATATTTATTCCACGTGAAGCAAGTGTAAAACCAAAACAAGCTGCCGACATCCCGTAGAATGAAATCTTGTCAGATTTGAGGTTCTGGATCACCCGTGCGCCTCTTTGGGGTGAAAACCTTCTGCGATTGCGGCCTCAGTTACACATCGCTCCTAACTCACTCTGTGATCCTCTGCCCTCTCCGCAGATCCACACCAGGCCGGGACAGCACCAGCTCTCGCAAATGACGGCTGTGTTGAATCCCCCAGCGCCCCCGCCCCCACCTCCTGCTCCACCTACCCCTCCCGTGGGTCCCCCAGCCTCATCTCCTCTGTCCCCCCTCTCACCTACTATTTCTCTGCTGGAGGAGGGAGACCTCCGCAGCGTGGACCCTTGCAAAGACCTGTGGGGTTCTAGAGGTTATGAGGACTACCGACGGGCGGGGGCCACCAGGACTATGGTCGGGGGGCTGACTGGGGGCGTGGTCGTCGGTGGTGGAGGGAGCCTGCAGGACAAGTCAGAGCTGTGCGTGGTTCGCTTTGAGAAGGAGCTGGCAGGAGTGGGGACGGCAGGCTGCGACGTGACAGTGAGCTTGGACAGCAAAGCGTCCCAGCGCCTGTCCTCGTCGTCGCCCACCTGTATGTCCATGCCCAACGCTGTGTCAGGCGTGTCCTCAGCTGCCGGCTCACCGCAGGAGACGGGCAAAGGCTCGCCCTCTCCATGCTGCATCCACACCTCGCTGGCCACGCCCCGGTCGCGGACTCGTAAGAGAGGAGGAGGGGCCAGCAGCAGCAGCGACCTGGGGGCGATCTCCCCCGACGACGACAGCCCCTGTCCTCAGGCCTCGTCGTCATGCTCATCTCGCTGTGTGTACTGCCGCTCTGTTTTCAGTGCTTCGGAGAATGGGCGGGGCCGCTGCAGAGATGCCCCAGACCCGGCTCTGCACTGCCTGCGCCAGTGGACCTGTGTGTGGTGCGCAGAGAGCCTGCTCTACCACTGCATGTCGGACTCTGAGGGAGAGTTCTGGGAGCCGTGCTCGTGCGATGACTCGATGGGGGGCCACCCGCACCCCCTTTGCTGTGCCCGCTGGTTGGCCCTCCTGGCCCTGTCGCTCTTCGTGCCCTGCATGTGCTGCTACCTGCCTTTGCGCGCCTGCCTGCGGTGTGGGGAGAGGTGTGGCTGCTGTGGGGGAAAGCACAAGGCGGTCCGATGAGGCCAGGCTGGGGGGGGGAGGGGTTCCCTGGACCAAAGGGGGTTTGGGTTTTGAGAGGAGAGAGCATCTGTAGGGACGCAGGAGGTGGAGCTTAACAGGTGGAACAGTGCTCTCAGCGGACCCAGACCCTTGACGTGGCCCTCCAAAGCCCCACGGCCTTCCACTGCATTCCGCTCTTTCTCTTTTCAACCTGGGGCCTTCCTCACTGGTCCATGCCTGTTGAAGGTGCACACTGCACTCAGACCAGGCTCTGTGGGAGTCATCTGGAGCCTTCATAGTGGATTTACTGAGGGTTGGCTGATCTAGAATTAGCAGGTAGAGACTTTATCACAGGGAGAGTGGCAGAGGCAATGATGATGTGTACACTGTTTCAAATGTCGTTTTTTTTTTTGTTTTTGTTTTGTTTGTTTTTTTGTTTTTTTTATTTAGAAAGAAAAACACAAAAAACAAAAGATGTTTATATATATATGATTGTAATAATTTTGATTGGTATATTTTATTAAATGTAAAACATACTGACAGAATCCCCCAGTGGCACACACTATCACGTATTCACAAACATGAGATGTTGGGGGAAGTTCTTTGTTTCATGTTGGCCTGTTTATCAGTCAGATGGACAGATGTCACCCTTTACCTCTAATTTTACCTCAGATGTTACTCAAACCCTGGTCAAGACGAGAGAGGGAGGGGGAGTTTGGAGAGCGTGAGCACGAGTGAGTGCAGCCCTCAAAAAAGTATTAGCATCTGAGACCACTAGTGTTGTCCTTCGGTTAAAGTAGGAGACCACAGTGGAAAAAAAGTTATCAAATGCAAAGGGACAATTATTGTTAAGGGAAGTTGCAATGACAACCACAAAGACTTAAAAGTCATAATGTGATTCATTATGGTCCTTTGGAACCAAACACAAGATTATTTTTGTTTTCTGGGGAAAAAAACAAAACAAAACAAAAAAAAAACCAAGAATGTGTGTCGAACATTAAACACCCTCACTTTACGCATATTTTTTCCATCTTTCCATGTATTTTCAATATTAATAATAGAACACATCACATCCAACAACTGTACTTGTTGAATCAGTCAAGGTGCTTACAACTGAGGCCTCTGAGCGAGTCTATTCTACCTAATGTACACAAAGACCGTACAGTCCCAACCCCAAAGAAAAACTAAATAGGACCCCGTGCTAACCAATCTGTAGATGTGTCTAGGCCTTTGAATGGAGATGCCACCAAAAAATGAAGTGCAATGAACAATGTAACGAGAGAGTATTTTTGTACCAGTTGCTCGCGTCCGGGAAAACCAAGCAGAAATTGAAAAGCGTTGGAAATTGAATACTGTAGTGTGTTTCTTTGCTCGGCATCGGGCAGAAAAGATGAATAGGAACATAAACATGTCTTTGAGAGGCGGCACATGCCTCACGTGTGTGCGTGCGTGTGTGCGCTGCAGACTGTTGACCCAAGTGGGTGATAAGAAAAGAGAACCATTTACTTGAAAGAGACAAATGGAGGGGGAGGTCTTTGTTTGGGAACAGGGGCAGATGTGTTTGCTGAATGTTGCTTTAAGTATGAAGTCAAAAGAGCTGCTATTTTCAGTCCCGCCCTAACCCCTTCTCAAACTTTTCCCGCTGCCTTTTGCAATCTGTGAGGTGGCGGGGCAGAGTCTGAAACAATTCCTTCCCGTTCTTATTCCACCCAAGGTGCTGAGGATGCTAAATAGTGTGTGAAGAGGGTTTTCGTAAGTTTACATTTGGACTTAAAGATAAATTCACCCCAAGACATTTAAAAAAAAAAAAACGCTTCTGGTGATGTACCTTGCATTTCCATGTTTATTTTGCAGATTGGTGTTATATATTTCTACTTCCAGTGATTAACTGTCCAAGGGTAGATTAGGGTCGATTAATCATAGCTCCAACAGAACTATGTTTTTTTTTTCTCTCCAAAAATCTTAATATGTCAATATAGACATCAGTTATTTTTCGTGTAAAGCCCTCAGAATCAAAGAGCAAGGGCCTTTTGCCTCCACTTTGCACCAGTGTTTAATAATCATGCAGGGTGAAATATATTAAGGAAGAGCTGGAGAGACCAGTTTCTCTACAGACATTTTCCTCTTGACCAAAATGCAATGCAGCCGCAAGATTCATAAGATCCTTTTTTTTTGGTTATTGACTTGGAAAAACTGAGGCTTTAAAATCACCATAACTTTTGTTATTAGTGTCTTCACCTATACGAAGAACCAACAACTGAAAGCAACAAGCCTACGCCTGGTTTACTCTGCGTTCTTGAAAGGACTTTCTAAAAGCTGTAGGAAACCAAGTGAGCTAGATGTTGATTTTGCAGGTTGAGTAAAAGCAGGGACCCTGGAAAATAAATGACAGCAAACTATCACAAAATAACTAAGGAAATGCACCGCGCGTCACAGAATGACAATATCTTCAAAAGAGAGTCTGGGGGAATTTCTCTTTTAAATCCAGAGGCATTCTCCTTTAAAATTAAAGATGGAAATACATAGAGTATGCTCTATATAGGGAAACCAGCGTTGACTAGTTTATACTACAGTGTCATGTCTCAAAAGGAGGATCACCTGGTATACCTTAAAATTCTGGCAGAATGAACCTTTCAGAAGCTTCACCAGATTATTTACATTTTAGGTTTAGCCAAGAACTTTTATCCAAAGTGACTTAAAGTGAGTGAACAGGCAGTGGGGGTTCAGAGTCAGGACACACAACTGCTGATGAACACAACCCTTGACCTCTCGGTTATGGGACGGTCACCGTCACTACTAGGCCAGCCTGCCAACAATGTTGGTCCATGTACAAAGAAAAAAAAAAGGGAAAAAAAAGAAAAGAAAAAAAAAGAAAAGAAAAAAAAACCATCCCATCACAAAGACAGGAAACAAAATCTCAGTCGGTCACTGGACTGCCGTTCCCTGATCCTAAGTTAACCCTTTGTCCCACACACACACACACACACACACACACACACACACACACACTCACACAAAACCCCCACAAATCTGAAATGCATAGACCTGCACACGCAGATACACATGTTCACTCGATGGTGCAGATATACAGAACTAGTAAAGCCATTGCACACAGTTTGCTACTCCTGGTCCAGAAATGGTGTTAGAGTACAGTACTGACAGTCATGCGATCACAACTGCAGGCCCCATTCTTACATCTTAATAAATGTGCCTTTTGATTTGAGTAATCAATAACTTATGATTTGTAAGTAACTCTGTATTAAGTACTATTTACTTTTTTGGTTATTGATTTCTGCCGATGTGCATATTTTCAAATGTACGTATTTATTAGTTTGAAAGTAATTAATGAGATATTACCTGTTTATTTATTTATTGAGATATTTATTCTGATTCTTTATTTTTTTGAGACAGGTTTTTATCTTCCGTGCTGTCTTACTTCTGACTTTGTGCCAATGTGCTGCTTTGAGGTGTTACATATCGTGGGTTTGTATCATTATTAAACCCTCACTCTATATTTTAAAATCAGTGTCTTTTTCTCTCTCTCCCCATGCATGTCCTTAACTCACTGTGCCTTTTCCCAAACGCTGTACGAAAGTACGTTATTCCACAGCGCTCGCTAGGGAATCTGGAATAACATTCAGTGTGTAAATGTGTTTCTTTGTTAAACAAAGGTTTGGGTCATTTCCGGCCTTTGAATAATATTGTAATATATTTAAATTTTGGGACAGCAGTTTTTACAAATGTGGGTATCTCCTATTTGAACAGATCTATGCAGAAGACTATATCCAGAAATATATCCAGGGACCATAGGAGGGAAGTAACAGCACTTTAATTTAAAGTTACTCAAGTACAAAAGGAAGGAGGGGTGTCACAAATGTTATGTAAAAAAAATCAAAAAACCAAACCAACTCAGTCAATCCTCAACAGAACAGACACAAGTTGTGATTAGTTGTTGTCCTGTAGGTGCTGTGGTCAGTCAGCGGTCCGTTACTTTGCAGAGTACATGTGCTGCCTTTTATGTTTGAGGATCTCAGTCGGGGTGAGGGTCAAGTCTTCGTTACAGACATCACAGTGATAAACTCTGGTAAGACTGGACCCTGAGGATGTGCCTGCTTTCCCATCCGCTGGCTCTGAAAACCACAACACATGCCCTCAATTAGTCTCAAATTATTTATAGCTCTCACACTCACTGAATGTGTTGGCTTGTGCATGTGTCAAAGCGACCTAATACCAAAAGACGCCTCGAAATAAATAAGACCAGAAATTCCTGACCTTCCTCGGGCTGCTGCGTTTCTCCCGCTGGCCTGCAGGAGGCCTCGTGCTGCATGCGCTCCAGCGGAGTCAGAGGCATGTAGAGGTCACAGTTAGGACAGGTCCAGAAGGTGCGTAAACACTCACTGTAGAGATCCCTAGAGTCCTGCAAATCACATCACAAAATTATTCCAAATGACATCTCTTCATTTATGCACTCATTTCTTATTATTTAAGCACTTATCTGTTTGAGACGTGAAATGCATAGGACAGCTAGAACAAGCCAGCTAGTCATTTGGTTATCTACCTTCTTTGAAAGATAGATACCTTGTTGGGGAATCAAACTTTTTCTGTTTTGTCATTCGGTTTTTATTGTATTGTAACCTTTATTTATCCAGGTAAAGTACGTTGCCACGTGACACCCTGTTTTCAGATACATGCACTACCACACTACTTCATACATGGAAGCCGATCAGTTTTACCATTCTGCTAATCAGGGTTTCCGCCGCGCTCATCGAATTAAGTTTAGGACTTTTTAAGACCTTCTTCAGTGGCACCGGTCAAAGAATGAGGGAAAACCAGGAGGACAATAAGATCTAAAATTATTCAATAAAGTACATGAATTTATTGATGTTTATATAACATTTCTGTCAGCGCTTCCCAGGTGTATAAAATAAGTTCCTAATTGATTAATACAATTAATCAATAATGTGATAAGAAGCAGAAAATCAAAGGACGGATGGATAAACCAATGAAAAAGTAATGAATTGAAGTTTATTTTGAAAGTTTTTGCTAAAATAATAATTGCCCATTTGGGGTTTTTGAGCTTCCTAGCTACTGTGGCTAGCAGTAGCAACTGTGTTTGCTACAGGTCTGATGGTGTAGATTAAAACTCCACCAAAAAGGATTCGGAAAAGCCGCCTACATCACACTTACACGTCTATAAACTACAACATATCCCAACATAGCCCTTGGCCACATACAAAAAAATGATGACTCATGTAACTGTTTATAGCAGGCAGGAACAATTTTCAGGACTTTTGTGGATCAAATGTAAGACTTCATAAAACTTTGGAAGGCTTTTTGTTGGGGAAACTGAATTCAGCCAAGTTACGTGTAGGCCACTGCCCTTTCAACACCTTTACACTCGGACAGAAATACAATTCCGGTGATGTCTGTGTTCAGCCGGAGGTTGGTGAGGTGTCAAATCATGTGGAGAGGGGGAAAATTTCAGTGTACAAAAGTGAAAAATGGCTCGGTGTGTCATCTATGACAACTTTTGGATCCGTGGAAACAAATAAAATCCACCTATGGGGTAAACCTCCAGAAAAAGGACCGTGACACCGGCTTCACCTTGAAAGGCCTGGAATCGCTGCCTTTAATTGCCTGGTTTAAAATTTGGGGATGCAATTAGATAATGACACACAATCTTTTTGCATGTGTGAACTGGTGCAGATTCCTATCCAAATGAAATTATATGAAATGATGGAATGATTTAGCTGATTTCCCATCTCTTTGTAACGCTAACCGAATGCTTTTCTAGATTTCCCCTCTCCTAGACAGACTCACAGCCAGGCAGTTGTAGGTGAAGAAGCTGGTGACACGCAGGCCTCCTTTAACGGGGTGCGGCTTGGCCTCGGCTCCTGGAAACAGCGGGTTCGGATCCGGAGCAATGCCGTGAGACAGCTCTGACTCAGAGTGAGGGCCGATATAGAGGTTCTGGGTCTGAAAAGCCGTGAGTCGCCGTAGGCTGTAACTGACCTGGGACGGAGGGCAAGACGCACACAGAGAAAGCACAGAAAGAGTGGATTAAATGAGACCGCCAAGAGATGAATGAGCGTCTGAGTCACTGAGAATGTCTGGAAAGTAGAAAAGAACAACTATACAGACACAAACAACACATATTCAAGGGTTTAGACTTGATTTACCTTTACCTTTCTTTTTCTTACCTCAGTCTTTTTATTTTTTTTAGATAAAATAACAGACCGAGGAACGATTGTTTCAGTTTTGCTCTTCCTCTTTCTTCCATCTTAATTTCTGCATTTGTTTCTTCACCAGTGAAGTTGTTTTCTCTTGTTAACAGTTACTCATTTGCCTTGTTTACCCTCCAGTGGCATATTCTTAAAACCTCTTGATGACTTGTTGAAGTTCACCTGCAACAAATGGCTGATAGTGACTCTTGTTTGTTTTTTAAATGTTGTCATAAACGTAGCCATTCTGCTTCTGTGCTCGAAAAAGGTTCCAGCCTAAACTAGACTGAATAAAGTAGGGGCACATCAAAAACATAGCTTTACCTTTACCTTTACTGTTTTTGGGGTACATTATATTGTAACCACCATATCAGCACTGCCTCTGTACCTCAGTGTACAGCAGGAAGCGGACCAGGCCTTCGCTCAGCTTCTCCATGACCTTGCGGGACAACCCCTGGACTGCTTTTCCCTCAACCTTGCTCTGTCCCAGTTGGGCCAGCAGGAGGCGCTCCCACTCAGCCCTGAAAGTCAGAGCTGTGGACAGCACCTTCAGGGCCTCCTCCGGCTCCCTCAGCTCTAGCTCCAGCCAGCCGTCCACCACCAGACGTGTACAGTCAGCATTGCTGTCCACAGAGTTCGCTACCAGCAGCAGAGCCTGGTGAGCAGATGGAGATAAAGAGAGTACTAATACGAGGGCGCCGTGTGTGAACTGACCGCAGCTGGGAGTTATGGAATAGACCATGAAAGATATGTTTCCCACGATAATGATGGTATATTATACAGGTATTTTTGTTCAAAACAAAACAATGGAAGAAAAATCGGATTAAAAAACTGATTATAAAAATGAAATCCACAGTTCTATTTAAAGGAACTACTGTAGGTGAAGCACATTCTGAGCTGTCTTATTTGTCCTTATTGTGAACAGTGTCTCCCGGGTGAAAACCAGTATAAACCAATCTGCCCTGGGTATTTTTGTTTTGTTTTGTTAGAATTGTTATATATTCGACAACTATATCCGCGTAAAAACAGCCTTAAAATGGCAAAACATATGTGGCAACACTTTATGTGCTTAAGAGAAAACTCAAATAGCACACTGATACAAAAAAAGAGCGAAGCCTTTAATCCATCTGTATAATCAAAACAGCGTTACTTGGTCCCACTGTATCGGTAATACTGCGATACTGGAACCAGTGTATTGATAATGGATCACAAGAGAATATTACTGTGTTGACTGTTTGTCTTTCTTCAGAGTCAGTAATGACATCACCCCAAAAACTGGATCACATGGGTTCACCATCACTATGTCAGGTTACTTCACCATAATACAGAGTGTTATCAGGGTTAATCCAGGACAAATCAAAAAAAGAACTTTTTTTTTTTTTTTTAGCACTTTGTGGTGGGAACGGTAATATCCCGCATCTGGCACTAACTTGCAGTGCTGGAACCCGCACACAGTTGGACAAATATGGCTTGTTGGTCTCCAACAGGGTGACGAAGGCCAGCAGCTGGTGTCTGCTGCTGTCCTTGCGATCAGGCCCTGCAGGCAGGAAGCGGAGACAAAGAGGGAGAGACAGATGAGATATGATGAGAGACACAAACAATAAGAAGAGTGAAAGGAAGAAACACATGATGAAAAAAGAAAAAAAGGCTTCATCAGAGGATCAGGAAGCTGAGGAATAGATGTTACATGCCCAAATTGGTCAATTAGGAAGTGCTTAAAAAAGATTTAGAAAAATCAAGTGTGAACAATTCAAATGTCTCGTAATGGTGGATGTAATAAAAATTTAATTTAAGGGTGTGTTTTGTTCTTATGAGCAGTATATGTGTGCCAATCACGACTCTGTAGTTTTTTACTCTTGTCCATTTTTTTTATTTTCCCTTGGGAGAAACTGGAAAGAAGCTTTCAAAAGTTTTTGTGTTACGCTGACCGTTTTTGCTTCTTTCCAGATTTTGCTTTCACGGTAGAGCTATAACTTTCAAAGAAAATCCATAAATCAACCACAGCAATGGAGTGAGACAGATGATACAATTAATCTTGACAACGGGGCCATTTTTTTGGCTAATTTATTCATGAATTATGTTTAAAAAGTCTACATTTGGTACTTTTAAAGAAGTTTACCCATTTCTCTGCTGTCATCCTCAGGCACATGTAAGACCTCGGGGTCGCTGGCAAACACACTGGTCGGGTGGATCACCACTCCCTGCTTATTCTTTGTGTGAAACACCTACACAACGTAAAATCACAAAGTGGAAGAAAATGGAAATGTTTTTTCACCCGACATTATTTTTTCAGTCACCACAGAATCAAGCCCCCCCCCCATTCTATCATTAAAACCTAGAGTATAAAAGGTGCAGCAGGGGGCCTGACCTGCTCGGAGTCCTTGCGGGTGGAGTTGTGGTCATCGGGCAGAGCCAGCTGAGGGTAGAGGCCTCGGCAAAGCAGCAGCTTAAGCAAAGCCTGCTGGCGGGAGGACAAGTCCTGACTGACGCTGACCGCCTCCCGTAGCTCCGACACGTTGTGACGCAACTTGAACTTCACCTCCTGTTGCAGACCAAACAGCACCACAGACAGATCACACAGAGTGTAACAATCTCATGCCATATGTGCTGACCCTACCCCTTTGAACAAAGATAATACCATGATATAATGTTGTCAGAGTCCACACAACTTCCTTCCAGGTCGTTCTGCAAACTGCCGCAGTGGGCTTGGAAAATAACTTAACAATTGCAGGGATACGGGACATTTTATTTAGATCTGCTCGGTGAATCAGAAGTGTACCACAAAATAGCACCAAAAACTGAGCTGATGGGGTTTGAATCTTAAGAACGTGTGCAGGTAAGGAAGTTGTAACCCAGCATATCATACAGCATTGCAACATAGATGTTACATATGTTAATTTATTTGAGAATATTAAATGTTGGTGATGAGGTTTTTTTCTCCCATGTTACACTGTACTCTGAGTTCACCTGTATGTCCATGCTCTGTCCCGATCCCTCCTTGTCCTTCTTTCCTCTGCCAGTTTCCTCCGTGTCTGATCCTGAGGACCACTCTCTGTCCTGGCCCTCTTCCAGCCTCAGGACTTTACGCCTGCTGCCCTCCTGCTGCTCGTGATCTCTCTTCAGCTGATGCAGCTTCCTCCTCTCCGTTAGCCTCTCCCTGCGCTGTCCGCGGTCCCCATCGGAGGGAGCACCGTGCTCGGACTCCAGCAGGCCGTGGCTCCTCAGCAAGTCCTGTTAACCCAAGAGGAAGCTCATATTGAGAAATAGTATAAATGTCAGACTTTTTTTTAAATGTGTGAACTAGTGTGTCAGTAGCCTGCCTTGAACTGTCTGCGTAGGTTGACCATCTCATATAGTCGCTGCTCCTCCAAGCCTCTCCTCCTGCACCACTTCCTGGAGCCGCCACCTCTCTCTCCCTTCACCTGTTGAGCTCAAAGATGAACTGCTTTAAGTACAATGAACACCATCTTATATGCCAACTGTTAGAGTCACAAATCTGTTTATATTTAAAAAGCCACTGTTGCATAATGTTTCCCTTGCTGACCTCCACCCAGGCATTAAAGGTACTGAGCAGGGTAAAGGGGTCCCCCTGGTTGCTTTGCAGGGGCTGGCGGGCGGTGGCACAGTCTGGATTGTGCTGTGAGCTGCGCAGGAAAGGCGACTGAACGCTGAGGGCGGCTGCCACTGTCAACACGGGCTCCACAAGGTTAAACAAAGAGCCCAGCACCAGCATCTTCCCTGAAAGGACACAGACATACACACTTACATCTAAATCCAATTGTTGGTGAAAGCTGCGACTGTATGTGCAGCGCTCAACCGAAGGGGGAGCAAGCCTTAAATGTTGCTAAGGTGCCTTATCATTTTATGCACTTTATTTAACCATTGTATTGTTATTTAAAAAAAACAGATTGGAAACGAAAAATAAACAAACGACAATATGGTTTTGGTGTAGGGAATCTTACCTATGACCACATCCACAGGAAGTTGTGCCAGCAACCTCCCAATAGAGGTCAGTTCACCAAGACTGTCTAGCGCCCCCTGCTCTTTCAGATAAGTAACCGCAGTCTGGATACTAGCAGCTGGAGGTGGATCAATGAAGACAAAAGAAAAGGGATCTCCAAGACCCATGCTCTTCATCTGCAGGAACAAAACGGCATGAATAAAGCTAGCATGTAACTATGGAAGCTGAAGAACTGAAAAGAATCGCTATCCTGGAGACCTGGAGAATGAGGGAGTCCAGAGCCACTCTGTGGATTTCAGGCACAGGATAAGGTGCGAAGGCATGGTAGTCAGACTCAGCGTACAGGCGGTAACACACTCCCGGACCTGTACGACCGGCTCGACCTTTTCTCTGCTCAGAACTGGCTCGGCTGATCCAGAACTCCTGCAGACGTTGCATCTTGGCCTTAGGATCAAAACTCATTTCTTTTACCTTTCCTGTAAAAGGGACAAATAACAAAAACAATCCATTTAAATGGTTTTTGTTAAACTTCTGGGTCACACATTATTGTTTTTTTATTTGTGATTTTGAAAAAGGCTAGGCTGCACAAAATTAGGTTTGGAAGGATGGACTCTCAGGTAGGTCCAGCAGATTTTAAAAGGTTAATCCCCAGCTATGAATGTACTACCAGTTCCATACCTGAGTCAGCCACAAAGCGTACCCCATCGATTGTAACCGAAGTCTCAGCAATATTAGTAGAGATGATGCACTTTCTCACCCCAGGTGGCGCAACGTCAAACACCTGAGGAATAATATGATAACAGAGAATAAGAACCAATAAACTCTAGCTAACATATCAGATTCAAACATTATATGTCCATTCTAATCCAAACAAAGCTGACTGTGCCTTGTCCTGCTGGGCCAGTGAGAGCGTGCTGTGCAGTGTTAAGACTATCCAGCGACGTGTGTGTGTGGCATAAATCTGACAGGCCTCCTGGATGGTGGAGATTTCCGCCACGCCGCTAAGGAAGAGGAGCAGGTCGCCGCGCTCCTCTGGGGGGTAACGCTGATCGATGCCCTGCAGGATGCGCAGGTATGGTCTGGGATCCAGTTTCTCTGAACGTGAGGGCTGCTCCTCCGGTGGAATGGGCTGGTATATCACCTTAGTACAGGAAACGGAAAAAAGAAACGTTTGATGCAATTTAAAAATCTCCTTCATAAATTCTCAAACTCTGAAAACACTGAAAATGTTACTTTTGGAACAAAATTGATGCTTCAAGCTTGTATTGTGGTCTGCAATTTAAAATTTGTAATTAGAGATCAACCATTAGACCACCAAGAATATATTAAACTAACATGTTTTTGAACAGCAAGCATTTTTCTCATAATGTCATTCATGTATTAAAAAGAATATGGTTAATAAAAACAAAAAAAAGCCCTTCGAGTAAAGGTAACAATCTTGACACTTCCAGAGCATTTGTCTATTTGTCTTTGAGCGCGCCAACCTCACGGCCCAGAAAACAAATTTCTTCCGGTGAGGTGCATATTTACATCTGTGATTGCTGTGTGTGCTCTGCCTACCTGTATAGGAAACAGCCTGCCTGGTACCTGCAGCACGGGAGCACTACTGAAATAGTCAGAGAAAAGCTTGATGTTGATGGTGGCCGACATGAGGATGAGACGCAGGTCTGGGCGTTCAGCCACCAGAGAGTGCAGGACCCCGAGAAGGAAGTCACAGTGGAGATGTCTCTCATGGACCTCATCCACAATCACCACCTGGTACTGAGCCAGCGTCCTGTCTTGCTGGATCTGTCGGAGCAGCAGCCCCTCGGTCAGGAACAGCAGTTTGGTGGCCAGGGTCCGGGTGGTCTCAAAGCGGATTTGGTACCCCACCTGAAAATTAGGACTTACTGCATTCAATTCATCCAAGAGGCTTCATTACAAATACATTCACCACTAATCTACGACTTGTGAATCCCACAGAGGATAAAACACTGGGTAGGTACTTCTAGATGTCGTATGTGTTGGATGAATGTTCTGAGACAAGTCAACAAACTGTTGTGCTTGACAAGTCTATGGTCTGGTTACCAAGGCAACCAAGGTAAGAACCTACATTTAATGACAAACCTTTGAGCCATACTGATTGAGACTCTCAAAGCTGACCCTCTTTGCCAGGGATATACAGGCAATACGTCGAGGCTGAGTGCAGGCCACATTGTTGAAGCCTGCTGAAAGAAGGTACTGAGGGACTTGGGTGGATTTCCCACAGCCCGTGTCCCCTGCCACCACAACCACAGGGTGACTTCGCACCAGCTCCACTATCCTGTCCCGGTACTGGAAGATGGGCAGGTTCTTCTGCTCCCGGCGAAGCTTGGCCAGCTTTCCAAAACTCTGTCTCTGGCTGAAGTCCAGGAAGTGTAGGAGAGCCAGGCGGCAGTCTGAGACCTCCCGAGTGCCTGGTCCTGAGGACCTCTGCCTGCTTCTGTGCTCTGACTTTCCCAGGCGCTCCTCGATGTCCCTGGTGCACACAGAAACATTAATCCGGTAGCGAGCGTCATACTCCTTAGGAAGGTCAAGGTCCACTTTTCCAGTCTTTCCTCTGTCTTGCCCTCCCCCTTTGTCCTCTTTTCGTCCGGCTCCCCCGGACCCAGACATGTCCCTCTTTGTTTTAAACCTCTGGAAGCGGTCAAAGAAAGCCCAGAACTCTTTGTGGTCCGGGCTGCCTGCCTGGATGTAGTCATGCTGGCGGAAAAAGATCTCGTCTAGCTGGGCTCGGCACTGCGGGCTGTCCCAGTCCCAGCTCCGGCTGTCTCTCCTCCTGTCGGAATCCATATTAACTGTAAGGTCCTCGCCTCCTCTGACACCAAACGGGATTCAAGTTTACTCGCTGCTATTAAATGAAATCCACGTATACGGCTTTAGAAACACGTAGCAGCTTCATTAACCTGACTGTTACATTCCAGTTAGATAAACTACAGATCATCTCACACCGGAACCTGATGTTTTTCCACTCATGTGTCCGAGACAGGCAGACAACAAAATCCTTGAAAGGGTTTCAAACGGCTACAGCTGAGATCACTGGACAGTAACAGACCAGGACAGTAAGAAAAGACAAATGCAGCTACAAATGCAGCTGCAAATGCAGCTGCAACTGCCGCGGAGACCAGGGGAACAATAATACGGCAGGACCGTTTCCGCTCCGTCCTTTAAAATCTTCCGGTAGATTAGTAGATTCATATTTATTCCGGGGCGAATCTCTGTCTCCCATCGTTATCTATCTATCAGTAAATTTGAATTTAAAAAATAAATATCACAGACACTGTGTTCATCTCCTCTCTGTTCAACATCCAGCTAAAGTGGAGACTCTAATAACCTGCATTGCAAATATTGCACAGTGAACAATCAATTCAAATACGAGCTCAGTTTAAATTATATGCGATGGAATACACATATAGTGGTACAAAAGCAAAGTCATTCAAATACTGAGGTTACTTTAGAAATATTTTATTTAAAAACATCCGATGTACACATTCACACAGATTTGAGACAGACCAATTCTAATATTGTGTTGAGCGGATGCAAGGTCATATTAGCACATTAAACCAGAAAAATTTAACTCAAACAAAACCTACTATTATACCCTGTGTTTTATGCTGATAGAAAAGCAGTTAAAATGTTAAAATGCCATCTATGATGAAAAAGGTCATGCTTTCAGAAGTGAACAATCACGTCACTAACTTTTCAGAGATATCTGCCCGACTGAAAATCTGGAATAAAATGCATAAGATACCAAGCCATAGGAGGTAAGATGGGACGAGCTTGCTGTCATTTTGTTTTAAATTTGCAATATTTAGAACAAAGACAACAAGAAAAATTCTTTAGGATGGCTTCTGATAAAACACAGGACAAGAGAGTACAAGCATGCGCATTTCATTTGTGTACATTTGATACAATCACACCTGAAAATCTATTTATTGTGCCGAACATAACATTGTTTTCCATCATAACAGGCTAAAATAACAACAACAAAAAAAGAAAACAAAAAGAAAACAAAAATAAAAACGCTTATTTACATTTAAAAACATTTCATTAACCCCGCCCTTATAAAATTGCAGTGGACATGTACAATGTGTTGCAATTGCTCTTCAAGCAAAAAGTGCATTTACCACTGCAGCCAGACTGGGAGTCAAGGCCACTAAATCAGCTGGAGAGTCAGACTGGTGTTTTACTGAAGCAACAATCCGTACCACGGTACGTCTCATCGGCCACCGTTCGTGTCCATATCTTTGGTCGCCGTTTGACCATTTCACAGTGGTTTAAACTCCGGTCTTTTCCTTGACCCAGCCTCGGAATTTGGTTACTGTTGTGTAGATGCCAGGTTTGTTTCTGCGGGCGCAGCCATCACCCCAGCTAACCACTCCTGCCAGGAACATACGATTGCCGGATGGACTGGACAGAGGACCGCCAGAGTCCCCCTAAAACCGACAAATACACAAAGACGCACACGTATATACATGTGTTAGCACAGAGGTACTGCATGGGGGCAGTATGGGGTAGAATTTCTATTTTCCACTCATTCAACTTATTTTCCTGTCTCTCTGCCCATTTCCTCGCCTTTTCCTCAAAGCTCCATTTCTTAATTTTTACAATCAGAAATGGGTTTTTCCCATGGCCACGTTATCAAGTAAGCTTTAAGACAATGCAAAAAAAAAAAATCAGGGGATCTGGTTTACGTGTCATTCTAAGTACAGTTATATACAATTGAACAACCTAACACTCTTTTATCACCATGGTATCATTGAAAATAGTTCTGCAGAGAGGAACAGAAAGAAAGAACGCGGGGCAGCATGGGGGCCAAGGGTCTTTTATTACCTGACAAGCATCGACTCCTCCGGTCAGCACTCCAGCACACAACATCCGAGACGTGATCTGCCCTCCCATCAAATCATTACACACAGAACGGTTAATGATTCGGACCTGAGCCTTTTGCAGCACCGTTGCAGCAAATCCTGAATCACACACGTAATTGATTATTTGCAGTATCAGTTGCTGAATGTATTCACCCAAATGAGAAATACAATGTTTACGGTTAGTCAGGACTCACCTCCTTCTCGAGTGGCCCCCCACCCGGTGATCCACACGGTGTTACCAGTTGGGAAGTCATGCTGGGGAGACGGCAGGCAGACGGGCTTGATGTAGTCTGAGTAGGTGACAGGACTGTCCAGCTCCATCAGGGCGATGTCATTGTCATAGGTGAATGTGTTGTAGTTAGGATGGGGTATGATCTGCTTCAGGTTCCTCTTCACCACGGCACTTCCAATCTTCCGCTGGGTGTGAAGGCCGAGGTAAGCTTCCCAAGTGCCGGGCTGGGAGAAACTGAGGACACACAAGGAAATAATTACTGTTTTGATAGTAAAATCCCACTGTAAAGAATTTAGGGGGGGAAATGCATAAATATCAGCCTACAGAAAAATATCCATCGTAAAAAGAAAATACCAAGCTGTGATTTCTGAGCCTTAACGACTGAGCTCTACATTTTGTTTACAGTGATGGGAGAGAGACGTGGCTTAAAACATGCATCTAAAACTTGTGCCGAGGGCCTGGAAGGGTTTCACGTGTGTTAAAGTATTCACGTACCCATTCAAGCATTGTGTTGTGAGTACAAACACAGAGGACTAAGGTTTCACGTTGTGTGTGACAAACTGTTTACAGTAGCTTTAAAGTCAAACAACTAAACCGCCAACTGGGTTGTTTTGTCCTAATCATTCAAAGAATTGAAGAAGCACGTTTGGCCTTTCAGGATATTTGCAAGTTTTATCAGCTTTAATTTAAGTTTAGTTTTTTTCAAGACAAATCTAACCAGTATACCACGAACAGCTTCTGTTGTGTTTGTGTGAACACCACATTAACTGTATTTAAAGGATAAAATAATTGAGTTAACGTTAGTGCTTTTTCAGAATTTGTAGACAACATTTATCTGTCTAAAGATGCCCCAAAATAATGTGGCCAGGACAAAAATACATTGGTAGAAGACTTTAATGTCCTTCTGGTGTTGCCCTCATTTTTGACTCCCCCTGGATAAGAGCATCTGCTAAATACCTGTAAGACATGAACTGAATGATCACCAGACTTCTGAAAAGCGGGTGAGCTGTAAACAGATCTCACTCCAGATTTCACAGCACTTTGCTTATTATGAGAGAGCAGTGAGGATGAGCCCATTGTCGCATTATGCGGAAAAAAAGATTTCTAGTTGCCCGTGAGCACGCTAGGCGTAAACTGGGATGCTACCTCGTCTTGCCGTCCTCTTGCACACAGTGGGCAGCGGTGACCAGCCAGCGAGGACTGATGATAGATGCTCCACACACGTGACCGTAGCCTTTGACATGGAGGCTGACCTGCCAGGGAAACTCCCCTTCCTCTGCATCCTGACCGCCCACGATACGGGATGTCTTAAACATACTCCTCCCACAGTCTGAAAAGTAAACAATCATCCATAGGGGTTGGCTTGTTGCAGCTTGTTGCGGTTTCTGAAGTGGGTCAAAGTTCACTTTTTTCTTTTTTTTTTTGTCGTCATGCGAGCAGAACATTGCAGGTGGAGATAACAACTAACTTTTATTTTATCCCACACACGGTACATGCACCCAACTGAGATGCTGTTTGCGACATACCGCAGTTCTCCTCGTCAGATCCGTCGTCACAGTCCTGCGTGCCGTCACACTCTGGGTTGACTTTACTGATGCATTTATTGTTTTTACATCTATATGTAAGGTCGGTGCAGGTAGTACCAGAGGCTACACAGAGAGAGGAGAGAAGAACGATCAAATCCAAAGCTTTGAAAAAGACCCTGCGTGAATCCCTCCAGCGTGGAGGAAAAACCATCCGTTTCAGCATCATTAATTGTGTGGTCACTAAAATGAGTTCTTGACACATATGCGGGGTGTAGGCAGTTGAGTCTGAAGACAATTCCCCATTTGCAGTGCAGAGCAAGTTGTCTGGAAAAAGTGTTTTTGAAGTTGCAACACTTCATTTTTTGACCAGTTGTGGGCTAAAGAACTCCACAAGTTAAAAACACATCTCTGACATATTGTCGCCGTTTAAAGGTGTTAATTGATAAATGTAACACACACTCTGCTTTCAGCTCTGCTCTATACAGCTGGCTCTTTAGCTGCTAAATGCAGTTCCCTTACAACTAGTAGCCTACACTAGCTTTTCTCGCTCGCTGCTACAGGACAACGGCGTTGATGAGACATTTACTGTTCAGGCTCAGTCTCAAAGCGTCTCATTTTTGCGGTTGAGGACGTAACCAGCCTTACCTCTCTCGCAGTCGAGCTCGTCTGAGCCGTCTCCACAGTCGTCTCTGCCGTCACATCGCTTCTTCTCGGAAACACATTTGTTATTCTTACATGTCATTTCTCCAGATTTACACACACCTTAAAAAGACAAGGGGCACGTTTGAGGAAACTGACCGAAAGCCTTTTCAATGCTCATGTAAAATACGTCCTTGTACATGTCAGTGGGTCTTACCACAGTTCAGCTCGTCTGTGCCGTCCCCACAGTCATCTATGCTATCGCACCTCCAGAACATGGGCTTACACAACCCATTTTTGCAACTGATACTATCTGAACTGCACTCTGGAGGAAAACACAAGTTAAAAAACTTCAATGATTACAGATCTAACTCAGTTTTTTGTGCTAACCATATAGAGAGTAATGAGAAAAAAGCAGTTAAAACCAACAGTCGGAGTAAAATCTGAGTTAACGGTACTTACTGCAGTTTAACTCATCACTCATGTCTCCACAGTCATTCCAGCCATCACACCTGAGCTCTGACTTAATGCAGCGCTGATTTTTGCACTGGAACTGCTTTGGACAAGCTGTGGATGACAGGGTTTACGTGAGATACGTTCTCCTGATGTTAGGAAATAATCTTCCTCTGGGAGAAGGTGAGTTACTTACGGTCTTTGACGTCAATGGCCTCAAACTCTGCACTGAAGCCTCGGTCTACGTAGGAGGCATCGGAGGAAAACACCACGCTCATTGTGTTCGTCTTGCTGGTTTCTGTTACTGCTCCGTCCGGATGTTCTCCACAGAGTCTACGGATGAGACGCGCAAGCAGTGACTCGTCGGCTCTGCTGTGTAATCCTTACCTGGTTTTTATACGTGAAAGCGCGGACTCACTTCTTTCCATTGACCTCCACGTAGTCTTTACGACAGTCTTTGCCGTTTTCCTGCCCGGGCTCAGACATGAGGAACTTTTTGAACGACACCTTCACTGCCTTGCCAGCAGGAACCTTAATGAGTGACAGAAACAGGTAAAAATGAAATGGCATGGTGTGAAATGGCGGACGAACGTGGGGATCGGGTGCCGACATCTCACCTCGATCGACCACTGACATGAAGTTCGAGGAGGATAGTAATTTGGGAAGTTGGGAGACGAGAAGGTGCCTTTTTCGCCCATCAGCTGGCCACCGCATGTTGTGCCTGTTAAAAAGAGTATGACAAGTGGAAGTATTTGCACAAATATGAGACATTGATTGTGTAACTTGTAACAAAACATTAGTCCCTCTACCTTGACTTCCACGTCGGACTTGTGAGACTTTTGCTCTAAAACCTGGGTAGTTCTTCTTGTTATTTGTGGCCATCGTCACCAGCATGACATTGCCAGAAGACAGAAAGGTCAGTGGTTCACTAGGTGAATAGTACCCACACATCCTGTAGGGAAAAAAAAAAGAAAAAAGAAAAAGCGGACATGAATTTCCTATACACACTGTTTGCTGATTGATACGTCAGGATGATATGGGCTTTTTCCCAAAATCGTCTATTTGACATGTATATGTGATGGTTATGATGCCGGTTGTTTTTAAAACTGCAAATTCACACTAAGATGGCGGTTGCCTGTGGAAAGACATTGCCTTGAATGAGTTCCAGAACAACATATTTATATTGGACCAGACACCAACGGAGATACTTATGTGCAAAATGCCATTTCTGAGGTTTTTCCTTCTAGTCAAGAATAAAAAAAAACCCGGATTTTCACCTTTGGCCCAAACAAAGTACCTCATATTTTAGTCTTACAAGGCTGGCTCCTTTGACATGGGTTGAGTTTAATCATAGACTAAAAGCTAAATTAAAAAAAGATCCTTTTCCACTACCCTCCTAAGAAAAAAAAGGATCATGTTGCTTATATAATCACTGAAGCATTTCATCTCTCCCGTGACGATTTTATCATGCACACATGAAAGTTCTTCCTGGAGAGATCCCGGGGGCTTTCCGACTGCGCTTATTTGTTCTAGTTTGGAGAGCGCAATCACATTCTCCCATTTTTAGCTGAGTCGCTCCCAGATTTAGACCAGACTGTCCTGTTGCAAGTACTGTTGCTCCAGCATGAGGCTTAACCCAGGCAGTGTTAGGCAACTGCACCTTTATGTACAGCACGAGGATCCACCAGAAGCCCAGCATCTGACCAGCAGAGGGCCTTGCATACAAAATAAAATCCAAATTTATCCAAATTTGAAAGCATGTACAGTGTGCCACTGTTTGAATATAAGAGCACAGAGGGCAGGTGAGTAAAGGCTGTAAATAGATGAGGCAAACGGGAAACCCACTCTTCCATCACACGGCTCTCGATGGCCACCAGGGAGTCGTAGATTTTGACAAAGTCATTCTTGCAGTCCTCCTCCAGATTCACCGTGTCAAACTCGAGCTTGATGACATGGTTTGGGTCCGCCCGCAGCTGCCACTGGAGGAAGGTGTTGGGGGAATAAGGACGGTCAGGGAAGCCAGGGGACTGGATCTGCCCTATGTGATTGGTCTTCGTATGTTCTGAAAACTTGAACATTCCTGAGACAGAAACAAGGACATTCAGTGGGGTTCACACTCAACTTTGTTAAATCGCTGTCACGGGACAGCAGTAGGCCACTTATCTGAATACAAATCAAACTATGAGGTCTTTACAAACTGCCTCTGAAGTCACCGAGCTATTATTTACTATGCGAACGCCCAACTGCGTCATACCATGCGCGGTTTGTATTTCATTTTTGCCATTTTCTGAATTTAGCGAGACACTGAACTAAATACGCTTATCCTATATTAATGATTAGTTACAGCGATGCCTCGACAAAACACAGAGAAACGGGTATTTTGCACGCATTTCACACGCTGTTTCAGTGTGGCACACTCATCTCAATCTCATTAGGTATAACTTTGTGGAAACAAACACACGGCCCAGCAGACTACATTTTCATCACGCCAGTTAGAATATTATTTTCTGAAAAATACGCTACCGGTAAAAAGTTTTAGAACACCTCAGTTTTTCCAGTTGTTTTTCGACATTATTTTTTTACCATTTGCTGTTTTCTATTTATATAGATGGGTTGTCAAAAGATGCCTCTGGTGAAATAAATGATGAAGGCAAGCCGAGCACTTACTGCTGAATGATGATGAAAACAGACGGGCATCAAGTGCTGTGAGGTGACAAAAAAAAAAACAAAAAAAACAAAGGACAAAGACATAATTAAGACGAGGTTATTGACAGCAAAACTTAAAAAACAGTTTGCAACCAGACAGAACGTGAGGACTGACTCTACAACAAAACACAAGCCAAACAGCACGATGGACTTGGACTGAATCCCGAGTGACAGCAGTTTGGTTTTTCATTTGCTTTGACTCTACCTGAAGACACCACATCGGCAAGGACCAGAGAGTTGCCAGGTCTGTGCAGGGTACGCTGCTCTTTGTCCACTAGCCTTTCCATCGAAGACATGGCGTTGTCGACAGCCGCCTCCTGGCCCACGGGGACTCTGAACTCAGACAGGTAGTAGGCGATGACGCTTCCTTCGCTGGGAGCGATGAGACAAGGGACAAAATTGTTTTCAGGCAAATCAAACTGTCAAACACACGAAAGGGTCAGACTGACACCTGTGTGCCAATATATCAGGATTTTACTTGTCTTATATTAAAGACTGTATATTGGTAATTGATCAGTGATGTCGGTTGTATTATACCCAACAACAGCGTTGTAAAAATGGTCCAGATTTTCTATACATCACAGCTATTAATACAGCTACAACAATTCAATTCGTCTGGGTTCCAGTGGTAGTGTTGCCTGGTCGAACTTTTATTTCAGTAACACATGATGTTTTTTTTCATTATCTCTTTGCGTTTGATGATCTTATTTTTTTCTATACAATGGCTCTATACTCCCAACTTGCCCTTTGGGCAAGACTGATACAATCTGAGCCAAAATGAACTTAAACTCTGAAGGTAAAAGTAAACCTTTTTTTGATACGGAAAAAAACCAAAACAAAAAAAACAAAAAACCCTGGCACTCAAAAGCAGAGAGCACATACATGCACAACCATCTGAACTTGCAATTTTAATAGCAGAAAATCTTTGGAAATTTGTAAAGTGTGGCATAGATGTTGGTGCTATTAGATTTGCATCTATCCACAACAAAAACAGTCGCTTGTTCCTTAACCCGTGGCCTAGTTTTTCCTCCAAACTTCAGTTAAATTTGCGTTCGAGATCTCCCGCCAAGCAACACACAAGGCAGAAAAACGAACAGGAATGGAAACACGAATCTCTTGCTAGGGGTAAAAATAAAGGAGTAAATTCAAGCTGATTATAAATGCCTTGTTGCTCACTGCCTCACCTGAAAGCTTGAATTGTAGAGCCAACGTAGTATTTGGCCAGCTGCGGACTTCTGGAATAGATGGCCTTGAGCTGAAAGACACAGGAACGTGACCACAGCAGAGCATGAATGAAGGCTGTTGGGAGAGAAAAGCGGCTACTCGCACAGAGATGGCACGAGTCGAGTTTCTGAGAGCATGGCTGCGGAGGGGAAGCCCCGGGCAGCGGTCTTACCTGGGAAGTCACCTGCTTCGCCAGCGCCTTGAACTCGGAGCTGTTGGAGTTCTCGTAGGCGTCTTCAAACACCTGGTTGGTGATCCGCATGGAGCCGCTGTACATCTTCTTGACCCGCACATCTTTACGGACTGCAGGATCACACAGACAATTTGCTTTATCTCCCTCTGTTTTTTTGGGTTTTTTTTTAAGTGTCAGTGACAAATAAAAAATGTATCAAAAGCCGAAACTGTTGAAGGCTACGTCACTAAGATTTTTTCCTTTTTATCTTTTGTGTTGTGATGTTTTAAGTCCCTCCGGTGGACTTGTTTCAACTGATGCATCTTTAATCTCTCCTTCTAGGTTTCAATCATTTGCCTTTGCAAATAAACAAACAGAATAAAGGTGTAATGAGCTCCGACTTGCCTATCAACATTTCATGGTTTATCAAAACTATGCGTGCCTATGTGTTTTTGTTATTTTATCAGAGGGAACGTGAAGAAGACGGCAAAATTAATGTATGTGTTTTGTTTTTTTTTGATCTGTGTCTTCTACCTCCACTAAAGAAGTCAGTTATTGTGTCCTGTTTGTTTATCTGGTTGTTTTTTAACAAGAAATCTCAAAACTTGTCGACAGGTTTCAACAGAGGAGTGTCAGACCAGAGGCCAAGAAACAGGCCTTTTAATGTGGATCCAGTGATTTTTGAAATATTTCTTAACAATGTGCTAAAAGGCCTTTTTGAACTACTTTCTCTTCAACTGAATGAAAATCCCAAACTTTTCCTTTCTATTTTGGCACACATCGGCACGGCACGCAGCACGCTCTCATTTGCACCTCAGATGACAGGCGCACACACACACACACACACACACACACACACACACACAGGGCCGGTAAAGGCACTGACAGGGTCGGTAAAAACTTTATGGATTTTTTGACGGTCCACCGGCCCAGTGATGTGGCGGCCCACGGGGATATGTCCCGGTATGCTCGATGGCCAGTGTGAATATGGATGAGAACGAAAAAAAAAAAAGGATTTATGTGGAGTGTGGGCGCGGGGCCGTGGGGTGACATTACTCTCTGATTTGTTGAGCGAGTATCTCGATGGCATCAGCCGGAAGGAACGTGAGGCTGCAGCACACGGTAAACGAACTTGCTTGGCATCACTGTATATGAAACTGCCAATCAGATTTATTTAGGCCTAGTTATTTAGCTCCTTCCCGTACGTGCATTTAGTTGACTGGACTGAAGGGAGGGGTACTTACAGTGGAAATGCCAGACCAGCAGTCCGGTCATCAGTGCGATAACAGCAGCAAAGATCACCACACCGATCACAGCCCCGACTCTTCCTGGACCCTTTTTCTTCTCAAGCTTTTTGTGATCTGACGCTGGCAGGAACTGGACAGAGGTGTCCCAGTCTTTGTCCTGGAAGACAGAAAGAAGGCGATCAAAACGTAAAACTAGAGGACTGAAATACCGACAAAATTTCGTTGACAAGTAGCTTTTCAAGGGAAAAGAAATATGAACAAATCCATTCAAAAAGCGGAACGGACAGTTTCAGCTTCGGCTTCTTTAATGAATCAGAAAGAAACTTCATGAGTCACAGCACCTTTAAGAGGTGAGACGGGAGGAGGGGTGGGGGGAGGACAAAGGTTTCACAACAAAAAATCCTGTCAAACCTGCTGGGAGCAAACTACTCACAGATCTGAAGTGGAACACAACAAGTGTCTGAGGGCTCGCTGTACTGTGGTATAGAATGAAAGGCCCCTGAAAAACTGGACTGCTTCTAATCTTAGAAGCCTGGGGATGTGTCAAGAAATTAAAAATCCCTCCGATGACCTTGATTTTGTGCCCGTTAATTCTAAAATTACATGGTGCTCACTGGGAGATCATCGGCAGTGCAACATTATGGCACCACTAACTGTTTCAGAAAACCGAGGGCGACGCTTTTCTTTCCACCCGTTTAAACACGACACTTCTCATTCTCGCTAGCGAACGAGAAGAGTGACTTACGCGGCACGCTTGAGGGGCACGGCAACAACTTCAGCTTTAAAAACGTCTTGCCGTAACAGAACGGTTATTTTGAAAGAGCAGGTTTGGCACTCGGCATTTCAAATCCTCACTTTAAAAAGGCTCGCCGCAGAGTCTGCGGAACACACATTCCCTCCAATTATCCAATGTATGCCTCTGCCATGTTTATTAAACAAATATTACATGCATCGTGAATTCACTGCCTGAAGACCTACAAGCTACAAATTAAAATGGAAGTAGATTCTTAATTAAGGAACAGACAAAAGACGTCATAGCAAAACATCTGCTTATAAACAAGATGAAAGTATTCTCGGCTGTAAATCATTTACAAAAATAACCAGAACTGTAAAAAAAAGTCATAACTCTTCAAATGAATCAACTCTTCAAGAAGCCTGACATTTATTCAGTGTAAATATTTAGTGAGCTTCTAAGCAATTTCTCATCGTCCATATGTTTCAATTAGTGTCATCATAATAAATAAATAAAAAAAATGTCAGACACACAAAACTCTAAAAGATTCAAATGACGTTCCTCAAATTGTCAAATGCCTAATTTTGACCACGTTCAATTATAAAAACAGGCTCGGTGTCAAT